>NW_020455755.1:2393543-2448817 GCF_003342845.1 Nothoprocta perdicaria
AAAAAAAAAAAAAAAAAAAAAAAAAAAAAAAAAAAAAAAAATCCCCAAATCCCCAAACCTAAAGGGACAGTAAAAAGAAATGAAACATTTTGCTGCTGACAAGTTTCTCCTCTGGAGAAGCATTAAGGTACAACTTGGTTCAGGACTTCACCACACCGTGTGGCCTTAGGAAAAGTCCTCTGCTTCTCCAAGAACCCAACAGGACGCACCCCACCTGCAAGGCCTCATCCCAGGCCTTGGCCAGCTTGTTTTATACCTGCATTTATGCTTAGTTTTAAAATCGGTTGCACAAGTTTTTCTCTATTGCAATGAATTAAATCTGGCAGATTTAGTTAACATGTTCCAGCAGCAAAATTCTATTTTGACTCTTTTCTCCTGACTTAGCATCAGGACACAGAGCAGTCTCAATTTATTGGTCACAATGAAATTATGAAGCTTTTATATTTTCTTACTSTCTGAAAACACAGCTAGTCGAAGGTTACCAGGGAAATCTGAACAAAATACCAAAGTTGTTGTATAGATAGTAACAAGTAGGATGTAGAATTGACTACAGGTAGGATTCATCCTCGTGCTTGACACCCTGATGTAACTTGCACATCCACATAAGTGGACAATCCGTCAAAATCTGGAGACAGTTTATGTTATAATATTAGTTTCTTATTAGAAACAAAGTTAAATTATCTGAATAACAACCTGAGCAGAAGAATGTTATTCCCCAAACACTGAAGACAACAYATTAAACTACCCTCTATTAAAATTATAAATTCCTTAACATTTAAAAAGCTGGCTACAAAGACAGTGCCCCTTTTTATATAAAAATCTGAGTTATGTTAAAAATGAGCTGCACAGTATTTTGCTGCTTCTGGCTTTCTATTACAACACAATGGAATCAAACACAACTTATGGGAGAATGACCATTTGTGGTTAGGCAATGAACTCTAGAATTTCAGAGGACTGGGAAGAATTATTAACTCATTGAAATAACATATTAACTGCAGAAGAGCAGTTCTGAAGAAGTCAGACAGCTACCTATAGGCTACAACATACATCCCAGGGAAGCAGCTGGGAGCAGCAATGTTTAGTGGCCAACAGGGCAACCTAGAGATGAGAAGAACTGAGATGGAGGCACAGCTGATGGTCATTGCCTAGCGCTACAAGCTGTTCATTACTCAGTGACCAAAGCAGCCCCCTTTAACCTGCCCTGCGTGATGTGAAGGTGACAGATCTCAGGAGACACGTAAGGGCTGAGAAAGCGGTGAACCGAAGAGTCTGATGGGCGTGAAGGAAACGTCCTGCGCTGGGAGAGACCACGCTGTTAAAACACACTGGGCAAAGAGGTTTTCGAGCATTTTTCAAAGCAGCAAAGGAAGCAGCACATCCAAGAAACACCAACTGGATAACCAGAGAGAATGGAAAAGGTGCCTAACTTGGTGACTTTGCAAAATCAGATGAGTTTATGAATAACTAGGTGTAACAGAAGAGCGGCATTTATTCTCACCATAATCAGATTTTAAAACCATTTTTGGAAATGAAAGACTCCAGAAGCCCCAGCTAGAGCCGCTGTCAGGAGGATGCAAGTTGACCAGCTCTTGATTAGACAGAATTTTAGCAGTAGGTACCTTTAGGTATTTTCCTCATTTCCTGCACCAATGTAAACACATTTTATTTATATCCCTTACTTTGCTCTCTCTCCAGGACCCTATAGGAAGAACCAGCAAATACATTTTCTCGATCTCAACTTCGCTTCCAAGCTTTTAGATAACTACAGTCCAACACTCTGTCTGGATTTGGAAGGGACATATCAAACCAAACACATATTACAGAGTTCAGAGAGTTAATAGGGACTCTCAAATGCTGGCATTTTCCCTAGGCAGAACCCAAGCTCTCACTTCCAAATAAGCAACAAAATAAAAGCCCTTTTGCTTCTCACTTAAAGCATAAAGAAATTTTGCAAAGAATAAGACAATTAAAGGAAACAGTTTGAAGGAAGGGGAAGGAACGTGTCATTTCAGAGCCTTATCAGATCTGTCCTATAGAGCAGTGGCCCTTCTACCACATCCCCTGCCACCTCTAAGTCTCCTCATCTCAGATCTGTACAATAGGACTAAGTGACATGTCCCCTTTGACACTTTATAAGTTTATATTGCTGTATGAAAGCAGGAAATAAAACTTATTTTCCCTTTGCTTGCTAAGAAGCTGCTCTCCGGTTACCTCTTGCAGGAGATCTCAGTGAGCAGATCCGCAGYTGGCTCCACCAAAGACTGTCCCGAGTTTGGCACATCGGGGAAAGCTGCAAGGCTGCTCGGGCTGCCCAGAGAGGTTGTGCAGGCTCCATCCATGGAGGTTTTCAGGACCAGGCTGGATAAACCCCGAGCAGCCTGGCCTGATCTCACAGCTGAGCCCACTCTGAGCAAAAAGTGAATTAGAGGATACACCTGAGGTCCCTTTTTAACCTGATTTTTTTTTTCTGCGATTTCACTGCTCCAAACAGGATAGCAGCATCCACATATATGTAGTGAAGAACAAAGTAAAATAACCAGCTACGCTGCTTTAGTTACTGTCACCAGGAAAGGCAGCAGTTCTCATTTACCAAATATATTGACCACTTGAATCCCTGACAAAGCAGGACGAAAGAATCTGCTGCTCCTCCTGGAAGGACCTCAGACACAAGCTGAGGAAGACAACGCTCACACGCAAGAAAAACACATATATAAATTAATCATGGGCAATTTCTTACACAACTGACAAATGTTTTACACAAACATACACCTTCCGATGCAGCCTCGCCAGCAGATGTGTAAACCTAAGCAAACCTCTTGCTTCTCCTTGCAGAGAGGTTGTAGCAGAGGTTCCCAGACTACTTAGAGAAGTAGTCTGCATACCAGACTCTCATGCAGCCGAGAGGTATTTGAACAGTGTCTGGAGCAAGAAAACCAAACAAAAAATAAATAAAAAACCAAAAAGGAGTAATTTTCCTGATTGTGATACAAGAATTAATTTTTATCAGTTATTACGGCTTCCCTTGGCAAACTATTCCTGAGACAGCTCATCTGCCTAAGCTTTTGGCAATTTATGTGCCTTTCTCAAAACACTGGAGACTTCTTAATTTTACTGGTTTTTTTTTTTCAGTTTTTAATTTATCCTTTATTGTATACAAAATCTTGCATACACCTACTTGTAAACAGCTCAACTGTGAGATTAATCTGAATATTTCAGAGAYACTGGAGAAACAGCACAGATTTATTCCTAAGCAAACACAAAGGCTTTTTCTCTCCCCAGACAAAGTTCCTGGAAAAGTTCACTTAAGATATGGAGTGGTTTTGGTTTTTTTTTTTTCCTATAGGGATTGCAATTGGGAAGAACTTCCTATTTGCCCTGGTAACAGCAAAACAGCAAGTAGCAGAATCCCTCCAGCCGCTTCTCCGCAACAGCAATGCAGAAGTGGCTAGCGAGGCTTCCAGTTGGCTCCGTGGGATTCCTTCTCCAAGGATCCTATCTGCTCAAAGCGTGAGCTCTGCTACTGAGCAAATTCCTCAGAGCAAAACATCTCCACGCTGAGCGAGAACATCACAAAGCAACCCAGATTTCCTTGGTGCAAGAAGGTATGTACTTCCACACCAGGGATTAAAATACACTTGAGAAAAAGGAGTTTTAACAAATGGATGCATCACAAAGAACATTTCCAAGAAGAATGTGAAGAAGTCATCCCCAGATCACCATTAGCAAACGCAGGCACCGCTGGTGGCTGTTTTGCTCCCTTATCTGCTTGCAGGTGTGCAAATGAAGGGAACAAAAGCGCAGGAGGCCAGTGCGGAGGTGGCTTGCGCAGTCCTTGCTCACAGCCCTTATTGTCACCCTGCTGCTGCGTTAACTCTTCACTAACCTTCACACCCTCCTTACACCAGTTCCCATGTCGGCAGCTTTCATCGACGCATTCCAAACGACTGCAAGTTTGATTAATTTTTAATCACAGGCCAAGATATGAAGGCAAGAAACTTCCACAAGGAATTTTAACAAATGCACGTGGCCAACTTGGAGGACCCAGCTCCAGCCACCTCCTTCCCGCCTGGCACAATTCATAAAGAGAGGAAGTTGACGAGGAAGGGGGGGACTGGGAGACAGAGCACCAGAAGTTATGAACGGAATTTGATGCCGGGTTTCAACAAGTTATTTCTGGGAAAGGGAAAGAGGAAAAGAAAAAAAAAAAAAAAAAAAGAAGTCAAGGTTTTCCATTTATTGTACGTGCCGCTTTGCCACTTCCATTTTTGTAACTGCCTCGCGAAAACCTGCCCTGTGGTCTGCTCCGACTTCTTCGTTTCGCCTGCAGGAAACCCTTAAAACCTTTTGATCTGACGGGGCAGCAGCCAGCGAAACCTCTCCGAGCCAGGGCTTATCAGATATTAATGATTAGCTTAATTAGGGGAGAGACCCACTTTGGCCACCTTGCTTTACCCAGCTAATTAAGTACCACTTTGCTGATTAGCCCAGGCTAACCCATTCCAGGCGGATGAGGTCAGGGCATCGTGTCAGAACAGCGCCAGGTCCCGGAGGAGCTGGGCCTGGGTGTGGTGCTGCACTCTGCTCCGCTCCGGCGAGGAAAAGCCCCACGCTGCGACGTGGGAAAGCGCTGCCGCCGCTCGAGGCCCTGGGGCCCGGCGAGGAAGATGGTTTCGCCAAGCGCCCCTATCGCCAGGCCCATCAGTTTAACCCCTTGGCAGCGGGGAGCCGGCAGCGGAGCAGGAAGCAGCGCGGTGGAAGCCCTGACGCAACGCAAACCGACGCAGTTGCAGCTCGCCTTCGTACGAACCCTCTCGAGTCCACGTTGACAAATTCTTTAACAAGCCCTGTGGTTACAGGGAAGCTGGTTTCAGTCTGAGTCATTCCTGTTCAAACAGTTTACTGGAAATGGAGGGGAGGGGGAATTTTCAGAGAAGTCATGTGATGGCCAGACAAACCACAACGAGTGAAGGTTCAGCGGAGTCAAAAACAGGTCCCAGCAGCGCCCGACAGCCAGTGTGCAGAGGACACTCCATCGGCGAGCCACGGCTCCGGACGCTTCGTGGGGATTTAACCCTTTTCCCGGCTTGTATTCTTCCAAAGGAAGGCAAGGACACAATTGGGAGAGTAAACAAGCAGCAGTAAACTGATAGTAACGTAGGCAACTAGGAAATATTTTTGCGGGGAAACCTGGCTGCAACAACCCTGCACAGAAGCACGGCCCRACGTGCAAGTCATTAGTTCTTAAATACATGCCACTTACTGAATCCACATACTTACGGTCATTAAGGATTAGATACACAAAGATACTGCTTACTTTCTCTCAGGAAGGAGCACTGTGATACAGCTCAGGCCCACACACTGCCCATTATCACTAAGCACCATTKAGGAAAGCTTCATTTTCACCCGAAACCTCTACCAGCTTTAAGAGTTTCAGCATGACAGGGGGATGAGAAAACACTCAGCAATCAGCACCTCCGGCACCGTCAGACAGCAGAGCCCCTGCACACGTGTGTGCGCAGGCACGGAGCGGGGCCGAGCTCAGCGAGCGCTGGGTTATTAGCAATGTGCTGCCCCAGCACTAAGGAGAGGACTCACTTCCCCTAATTGCGAGGTTGGTTTGAGTAGCCGTGCTGGAGATATTCCCCCGCACTACGAAAGGGGAGCGCCGAGAGGAAAACGAAACGGCAGCGCTCTGCAGCGGGGCCGGCAGAGAAGCAGTAGCGCCCGAGATACCGTTTAAGACATCCGTCATTTTTAAGACACCCGTCATTTCTAAGCGCAGCGCTAAGCGGGWCCAGATCAGCCCGGGCCGCTGCGTTTCTGTTGCGTGCGGGGCTCTGCACTGTGTGCAGCCCGGAGGAGCAGAGCGCCCCGCGCACAGCCCACGCTGCCCTCCACAGACTCTTCAAAGTAAATAACATAAATAATATTTTACTTGGTGTAATTTTGAATGGGACACTAATCCTTTAAGCTGTTCAGTGCTTCTAATTTCCGCTCTTTTTTTTTTTTTTATATCAAAGCACCAAGCTAGTGAGCACACATTCCCCCTCACAAACCGTTCGGGCTGGATACATTCATAGCCTATTCTCACTAGAGAGGATCCTCATCTGTTTCTCAAAATTGCCATTGTTTTTGAGAGGCAGCAGCAGCGAGCCCRCTAAACAAAACACACGCAGGCAGGAACGTCAAGCCGCTTGGCTTTGCCTCCTGGGCACAGAGAGGGAAGCTGTTCTTCAAAATCCAACACACCCAAATCCAGGCTTTTGAGACGTGCAGGATGAAGCGAGACCTTTACGCTGAAAGGGGACCTTCTRTCACTTGACGTCAACCATTTGTAGTGGTCTCCATGGCATGAGACACTTGACACAGCCCCTCTTTTCTTAAGCAGACCGCTTGAGTTTTTGCAGAGTGGGAGATGCAGAAGCAGGCAATGAAAACTGGTATTAAGCAATTTAAAAATAGACTTTATAACTCCTCATGAAATAGCAGTTACAGAGCCAATAACGATAAGTTATGCTTACAATGCTGGGATTTACTCAAGGTCATAGGAACAGGCAAGCCTGTCTCCCACAGACATCTAGCAAAAACACGATAGGAGCCAAAAGCAAGAAGGAAGTCATATTTGCAAGTGGAAAAAACTGAACTGTCAGTTTTATGAGTGCAATACAATTTAATCGGATTGTCAAAGCCTCATGTTAAGAAGRTTTTATAGAAACCAAACCACAAGGGTAGTTTAAAGATTTTTTTTTCTGGCCATCCATCCACAAAACAACATGTTTCAAATCCAAATTCAGTTTGCCAAGAGAATAAAATCAAAAGTACTGGTAAAAAACATCATCATGTTTCTTAATTAATTACACAACACCACTTGTTTACAAAGGACAGTCAATACAGTTGGCTATAGCTTTGGCCTGTCCTGACAGATGCTCTCTAGCAAAAACTTCTGTGCGTTACAGAAACCACCTCTGGCTGCTCGCAGGGTACAATTTGCTGGGAGAGTTTCAGTGAACAGAGCTAGCATTTCAGCTCTGAAGTATTTGATTGATTTGGGGTATTTTTTTAGGTGGAATTTATTTTCATACAGCTGGGGATTATCTCGCAAAATAAATACTGACAATAGGACAAAGATCAATGCCTTTTTTTTTTTTGCTAAAGCATCTTTAAAGATTTAGAAGATATTTTACTATTTATATTAGCAAAAACACCCTTTGGGACTATCCSATGTTCTCACGAAAACAGGTTTTAATATGAGTTTTACTATATGGTATTAGTATTGCCGTATTACCAGATTGCACCAAATATTTCCAAGCCAACTGCTCTTTTTTGAGGGAGTGCCAAAGAAATGCAAAAAAAAAGAAATAATATTGTATCAAGAAAACACCCTGGCAGGAGTTAGGTAAGTTAAAAGACAGCTTTGCTGGTAAATAGCATCTGCTGTTTTTTTCATAGCAGTCTCATGACCCACTTTGGTTTTGGTAGACAAAACAAGAGTTAAGAAGGAAAAACATAGAAGAGAAATACAGTGGTGAAAAGTTTGAGGAAAGTATGTTTAACTTCTTTTAAGACACAGTTAATAACTTGTGAAGAAGATGCAAACTCCTGACCTGAATAAAAATCATCAACAGTAATATCTAACAGATCAGCACTGGTTGCAAAATATGCTGTAATGCAAGCAGCATCACGAAAAAAAGTAACAAGAACAACAAAAAGGGATTCAGAGCAGTTTGGCTACATTTTCACACCAGGAAAAATATGTTTCCTCAGGCTGAGGAATGGGTCATGCTCCAGCCCTACAGGCTGCTAGGGGCAAGGCAGGTAAATGTCATCTCGAGGGGATGTACTGGCTGAATAGAGTTTTCAATTCAGCTATTTTAAAATCGTGTTTATTATAGGAGCTCCTCAACCACCAATCTGTTAGGCCACTTTGAACCTACCTCTGTTCTGTTCTTGAAAGTTCAGAACAAAACAAAATGGCATTTGTACCAAATACTTTGGCTCTATAGCCCTCAGGAAGCTACCCTGCTAATCTCGGTGTGATGACAGGTATCTCTGTGCAGCAGAGGATCTTCTCCCACCCCGGGGAAGTCCCCTCTGAAGAGGCACCAACTTTTTTTGGCCCATTTTCCATTTCACAGGAACAGGTATTTATTCCCTCTGATTTGCCCCGTGCTTTTTTGCACTGTTCTTACTTGTGCAGTCTCTGCATGTTCCAGCATCTCCTCGAATTCCTGGTACTCCTCATCATCAGGTTCAGCACCAGAGAGCCGGGCCGCCCGCGCCATGAAGTATGGAGGCAGCTCTCCTATGGCCGTGCCTGCACCCTGCGGGAAGAGCAATTCTGATTCAGTCTCGTGCGTGTGCTAAAATCAGCGCCGTGATGCGCACAGCCCCCTGGACACCTCAACCGATGAGAAGCCGTGAACATACAGCAACTCCTGCAACACCAGCTGCTTCCTAAAGCTTCCTTTGACCTACCACGATCAATTCCCCCTGCTTTCAAACACAACATGGTCCCTCTGAAACCTCTCCCCCTTCCCAACCCCTCACGCTCCACGTTTGCGTTGCCAGACTGGGCTTTTCTCAGCCCGGGGAGGCTGCAGCCCATGCACCGACGCGCTCCCTGACTCAGCAGGGGCCGCGCTCCCCCCGCGCCGCACACATTTGCCGGCATGTGACAGCCCCTTGGAAAAGCCGGGAAGTCCTCCCGGAGCCTGGGCTGTCACAGCCCCGGCTCGTGCGGTCACAAGACTTTGGCGCAACCGGTTGGGAGAAAAACAGGCTCCGGTTTTACTACAGCTGCGAGCAAGGAAAATAAGGTTGAGCAAAGCCTCGGCTCCCTCTAAAATGGAAAAAAAAAAAGGCAGGCGAGGGAACCCGAGATGAAAGCACAGCTCCTTTTTCACCACAGGAAAATTATATTTGTTTTCTCAGGACATCAAATGACTCATCTCAGGCTTGTGGGTAAACGCAGCTTTAACTTAACCCCCCCAAAAAAAGTTAAGATTGAACATATGGATAAACAGAAGCTAATGAAACAGGAACTTGGATTAGACTCAAAATGGTTTAAATATAGGACAGGTAACAGCACAATAGTTGGGTGCCACACTGGAAAGGCGCTAAAATTTAGCTCCGTGCAGATGGCTTTTCTTTCCTGGGGTCGGGAGTAACAAAAGCTTCTCTATTTCTTTGAAGCAGCGGTAAAGCTTTTCAGCTTCCTTTGTTGCAGTCCCCTTCGCAGCTGCATGCGAGGGAGAATTCCAGCTGCTGCCGCCTCTACCCCGAATCCACAGGTTGCTTTTCAAAGCTGCTGAATTCCCAGCACACAAAACACAGCCTCACATGTTTATCCCCTTGTTTTCCACAGAAGAAACAAATGTCAACGGACGCAGCAAGCTGAACATCACTCATCTGCCTGTTTCTGGCACCGGGAACGATAAGGCTGAGAACAGTAGCAAGAGCGCTGCAGAAAAATTAACTTGAGGTTATGTTCTTAGGGTGATGTAAGAACAAAGAGTCACATTGCTGCTCAGGCCTCTGCCAATTTGCTTTGGCTTCATTTGGTTAACTGAGGAAGAGGTTCGCATGCGTGTACAGGACATGAACTTTCTTTAAACGGGCTAAGTCACATGCTTACGATTACAAAACCTTTCAGAAGCACAAAAAAAATCATATGATTTCATGTCTGTTGGAGATAGGTTCCTTAAGCACAGAAAAAATAAAAAGCACCAGTTCAGGATCGGAGCCAGTAACTATTTAACTGCTTTTTGTAACATTAGCTGTCAGTTTGCACGTTAAGGGTGAAGGTTTGCTCAGAGATTCTCTAAACTAACAATGGATTGGAAAACCAAGTGCTAATCAAAATTCTTTTGCACAAATACGTTCAGAAAAGGAAATTGGGAAATTACTCCACTAGAAAGAGTCTTTTAAAGGAATTTTGTCCCGGTTAGGACACAGGCTGCCTGTTCTGCTAATCCCGTGCAATTAAATATTTTTATTCTTTCCCCTTATTTCTTGTAAAAAAACACCAAAAAAAGCTGCAACGCATTAAAAACGTAGGGCACTATTGAATTCCTCGTCCCCATGGGATGGAAGGCTGTGAAAACTGGCATACACCTAACTGATTGTTTCAGAGAGCCCTTCTGCAGGCCAGGACTGGCGGAGCCAAATTTTATAGTGATTTAAAAAGCATCATTCCTGTTTCACCTAATAATTCCTTCGATCCGGGGATATTTAATCCTAGTAACACTCATTATCAACAAAAACAGCTATCATTGACATGCAGGGGAGTAGTAATGCCTTTTAATCTCTGGAATAAAACTGTACCTGGTTTAAGTTGCCTGAAACAGCCACTAATGTTTTTGTGATCTGAATCAAGTCCCTTGTGCAGATAAATCCCTGCCTTCGAGCCTTGTAGGATACTTAGTCTGGGCTGCTTTACAGCCAGAGATCTGCAAGTCCCTGCTGGGACCATCCCGCTTTCACCCTAGCACGTGAAAATGCCTGTTGCTACCACCCTCCTGTCTCCCTTCCAACAGTCAAGAGACTGGCCAGGTTTCATTCTGGAACAACACATAATTTTGCTTTACAAATCCAAAGGAAACAGGACATCGGTGCTATGGCAGCAGCTCCTCACAGGGCTCCATGTGCTGAGTTAGCAGCACTTCTATGTATACCCAATTATTCTTTTTTTTTTTTTTTGAGTCTATCCAGTGGTTATCAGGTAAATTCAGATTTTAGATTTAATTAGAAGTTCCTGGTTTCAATAGCAAAAAAMCCCAAAATGCGAGTTGATGCAGCTATGCACAGACTAGGAATTAATTTATGCCTGATTTCAATGTGAAGGGGAAAAATAATTCAAATCAAATTCTTTTAGCAACAAATTGAGCTGCAAAAAATCAGTTATCATCTGCTTTCCTTTCCGGAAGTCATTTGCTTTTCAGTATGGGGACATTTGCTTTAGAAGCGACAGAAGCAAGGGGAAGTTTCTTCAACAGCTTCCATAAAATGTGAACTGGAATTCGGACAAAAGAAACATACTGGAAGCAGCAGCAGCAGTTGCCAGTTTGCTTTGGCTTACAGGAAATTTGCAGGCGATGTTTATGTACTCATGAAACGTTCCAAGAAAGCATAACATTGCACTAGACACCACAGGGAGATGGAGGATGCTCCCAAGGGAAGTGCCAGCAGAGACAGAGTTCAGTGAAAAGGTAGTGGACAGGGAATTTGAAGGCAAGAGGAGAGGGGAAGGACAGCTAGCAGCCAGGCTTGCTCTTTTCCCTGGCCTGCACCAACACAAGCAGCTCAAATGTGGGGTGGAAGGTGCTCTCTGCTCTCCGGGAGGCTCCTTCCAGCCTCAGAAGATACAAGCCCGCAACGCCTGCAACGTTAGTAATTCATTCCCGAACTACTTAATTCTCAGCGTTCACTTATTTTAGCTGCCAAAGATTAAGCAATAGATGTTTACCCCGAGTTGCATTTTTGTTTTGCAACCCCAGAAACCTAAGTGTAAATGCTATTTTTATTACTCCAGTCTTCATTAAACAAACTCAAGCAGGAGGAGGGAAATAAAAAAAGGGAGTTTGCTTTCATGGTCTTATAAATACTTGCACCCAAAGTCAGTCATCTCTATCTACTTACCAAGCATTCAGGCAATTCTGGCCTCTAATTAGAAAAAGTGATTTTTATTATTATTTTTTTTAAATGCTACTTTGCTTCCTGAGATTGTTATAATCTGCTTTCGCTGTTAATACAAGCTACAGGCCCAAAGTCTTGGAAATTATTCATTGCTTAAGTGCAGGCAGTGTAAGACCTGACAGTTCCATATTCACTTGGGATACAGACACCCATTCTTGGTCTTACCTTTGGAATAAAGCATCTCGCAGCACATGAGTGCTTCATACTACGCTTTAGAAGAACAGTCTGTCTGCAGCTGATAAAAGATGGCTTAGTATTTACCACTTTGCTTTAAAGGTTATTAAAAGTATATAGGAATAGAAGAGACAAGTATGACCAGGCAAGTTTAAGTTCATATTGCAGATATATACATTACTGGTAAAATAATGGTCTACACTGCTAACAATTTCAGCATTTTTTGTGCACTGGTGGACACAGAAATTAAATACATATATTAAGAGTGTTTGAGTTTTATAAACAAAAGCTTACCCACATGCAGGCCTCTAGCCTGACTTTTGAGATGATAGCCCATAAAGAGATGGATCCTTCAGTCTCCTCATCAGGGCAGATGATTTGATCTGGGTAAGGCGGCTCAGGAAAATTAACTGAATTACATTCATATGCAGCAAGAGTAACTGATGCAATGTGTGGGCCCTGAAAAAAAAAAACACAATTTCACACACATTTAATGTTAGTTTAACTAACAGTTAAAATTAGAAGCATGTTTTGCTCTGATGCAAGGAACTTGGGTTAAAATATAGTGTTTCTTGCTTGCAATTTTAATTATTYATGTTAGACGATGGAGGTGATTTAAGTTTTATGCTAAAAGAAGTTTTGAATGACCGGGACCTCATGGCATCTAACAGAGCTCCTTCATTACTTCTGGCTCTTTCTCCCCAAATCAGAAAGCCAGTAATTCCTCAGTGTTGCTTAATCTAAGTCAGTCATTCCACGTATCCAAGAAAGTGACTTTACTGCCGTTTCCTAAAGATAGTTTGAAATGTAAATCAAAGTCTAAGTGTTGTTTAAATGTCATGCAAGTGAATTACGTACACAAAATCTTTTTGTGATAAAGAGATTTTGAGGATAGACCTCAAAAAAACCCAAAACCAAGAGAAAAACAAAACAAAATAAAAAGTCTAGCAAACACACGCTCAAAAATTCTCTACAGGAATTCAAGTGCTACACGCTTAAAAAGCCTGGAAAAATCCCCATTATTTTTACACAAAAGTAATTCAAATAGACCGTAGCCTGAGCACTAGATACAGAGATAAAAAAGAAATCATGTAAAAAGTTAAGTGACATTGTTGGGGAGAGAAAGTACTGAGCTCAACTTTATTTTCATAAAGTTGTAGATTTAAATAAACTGTTAAAAAATTATTTACATGCAGGGCAAAAATTGCTCAAACTTTATCTTCTGCTATTATTTGGTGCATTTAGTTGTCATCTTGGGAAACATACTGTCAACAATTTTCTTCTATTTCTTTCCCCTTCAAATGAGTCACAGTTTATTATACCAGTAAGGAAGCCCGATACCCTCCCCTCCGCCCCTAAATCAAAACTGAATTCGTACACTGGATTTACCTAGTGACACTGATGCTGTAATTTATTTAATGGCAGTGAAACAAGAGTGTTGAAAACCTGTCAGGTTTTTCTGTCTGAGAGCTGGGCCTGCTGGTGTCACACGCAAACCACCGCACAACTGGTGACAGGTAGGCTGTTCTGATAACAAGCAAGCTYTTACTTATTCTGGGTTGCTTTACAGGAATAAGCGCACTCAGAAATATTCTGGATGTAGATGAAGATCTATAATGCAGCACCTTGACGTGAGAAATTAGGAACATCAAACGTTCATTAATGTAAAACTAAAAGAGAGGCGCAGCTGATACAGCCAAAATTCATTTTCTATGGAAGGCAGCAGAAAGGAAGAGTGGAAAAATGATTAACAACTTAAACTATAGGTCTCCATGGCAAAGGGCTCCTTTTTACTACTTGTAGTAAGATTGTGCCTGTCCCAAACAGCTTCATCTCTAATAATATATCTACTTTAGTCATAGGGGCAAAGAGATTTTCCTAAAATTGCAGAACAAGCTTACAGCAAACCGGGGAACCTCTTTCTCCACCAGTCTAAAGCATCAAAGGGATTTAATCCTCTCCAATGGCTAACACGGAAGAAGAGCAGACCCTCCAGCCCCAGTTTCCAGCTACAGAAATATCAGCAGCCCAGGTCTCTCCGACAAGGGGATTTGCATGGAGGAAATCCCCACGTCCGCGAGGCGCAAACGACCATTTCCTACGGCRCTGCCGGGCGCAGCAAGGCGACATGCGAATCAAGAAGTTCAGCGTTTCGGTTCCACAAACCCGGGAAGACCGACCCCGCGACAGTGTGACTACAGCCAGCTGYGCCCGGAGACTGTTGCTTTCAGTTTTATGGTGTAGGAGACACCTCCAAATTGCTACCACAGCAAGGAGGCCCTCGGCCCCTGGTGGAGTTTCCGCTGTGGGGCTACCAGCATCGCTTTCCAAAGCGCACACGGGCCGTGGAAGGAGACCTGGGTACTCCTAGACAAGGAAAACCCTCTTTTTCAGTCCAGCAAGTGCAAAGTGCCTGTGAGCGACTGCTGACAGGCAGCAGTCCCCTCCACCTGGCAGGAGCCACTGGCCACAAGCAGTTCCTCACGCTGTTGGTGTCCTTGAGATGGCTTTTAATGCTCCTGGAATAGCCTTCCTGCTCAGATTTGTGCCCTGCTGTCCAAACGTCTGCAAATGGATTTTTTTTTTTTTTTTTTTAAACAGCAAGTAGCATCCAAGGGAAAAATAAAAGCATTTCGCAAAGCAGCTGTAAACGGCCAACAAGCCACCTGAAAATTAGGCTGACCAAATGCAACTCTCCCATTGCAATGTAAACAATCCTATAACAGTTAAAAAAAGAGTTGGAGTTACGGAAGCCACAGAAGCGGCATTTTAACTRCAATAAGAATTAAGGCATGAACAGTTGGTGTGGGGCAGGAGCGGGGCCACGTGCTGCCGGCCCCACAGCTGCTTTTGCTCTCGCCCAGTTTTACCAGGCACCTCACTGAACAACAGCTGGTTGGAGGGTGCCAGGGTTGCAATGGGGGGAAGGAAGAACTAGAGGAGTGGGAGGGTCTCCGGGTGTTTCATAAGAAAAGGGCCACTTTGCTTTGCACTTAGCAAGAAAGGGCTTAGCTGGGAGGGGAAGAGGGAAGGGACTTCACTGGGAGTGGAGCTCGGGGCCACCCCTGGAAAGCCCCGGCCCACGGGCGCTCAGGTGGTTTCCGTATCCTCCTCACTGAGTCAGGACTAAGTCACAAATAACCCTTAATCCTCTTTGCAAACGATGCTCCCCACATCTTGCTCTCCTCCTCTGCCCGGAGCCACAGCAAACACTCACCCTTGCAGGGCTTTCCCTCTCCTGGCTCCGTTTATTTCAACCACTTGAGGAAAACTCAGAAGGTTTCCCCACCTCCAGCCTTGCTGCAGCTCTACCTTTAGAAAGGACATTTGCAAAATTACTTCAAACCCTRCCAGGCCAAACAACAAACACCCACAACAGGCGGTTTAGCAGCCGCTCTGCCCACCAAACCGAGAGGAGCTGCTGAAATTCAAAGCATGTGAGATCCCAAACACCGTCTTCCCCTCGCCCTCCTGCAAGAATTCCTCTCTTTTACCCTTTTAATTGCAGGAGGCAAGAAGAAATTGAGAAATATTGCGCTGACTCGGGCGAGGAACATTTGCTTGCCACGACGGACGACCAGCAGGAGCCTGTGGTTCGGCTGGAATGCGATTTCTTACAAATATCTGCACAATTTGCAAATCAAACAAGACAAGAGCTGGTCATCCAGAGCAGCTCAACATCAATCTCTTTTTTGGCAATAGTAATTTAGGGGGCTATGGAAAACCCTATCTACACAAGCCTAATATCTTAAGAAAGGCACCCATGAACTCTTGAACTCATCGTCCCTCAGTGAGTTTTTAGTTCAGCCATCATCTTAGAGTCCATATCCTGCTAATCCTTAGAAATAAGTTGCTTTAAGTGCCATTTTCCAAGATTTCTAGAAGACTTAAATTTTTATTTACAGATTATGCTTGGAGTTTTATAGATCACGCTTTGAAAATCACCAATGGAAGGAAAAAGGAACATAAAAATAGGCACATGTTAAAAGAAAGTTAAGCAGAACCCTTAAAAACATGTGATTATGTATAATAATTCTAATGAGGGAAAAAAGGAAAAATGATTGAATATCCATTTTAAAAGTTATATTTTCATACTATTAATCATTTTGTGCATCTAGACTGAAAAAATTACAGCTGTAAATAACCTCGGCATCAAATTTCTTTTTCACATGACATTCACCCCATTAGCACTACAACAACTACATCTAATTTTAACATCTTATATTTCTGAAAGACACAATTTTAGACTGGCTCCAATTTACAAGTATTTCACAGAGAAGAGCGATACGTCTGCCAGCACTGAACCCACTGCTGGGCTCAATGCACTAAAAAACCATTTTCCCCCATGGATACAACTTTTTAGACTAGGTTCAAGACTCCACGGAGGGAAAACGTTCTGTATGTGATTAAGATAAATTGGAAAACCAAAAGCTGCTTCTCATGGGAAACATCCTGCGAGCGCTCCTCCAGCCCGCGACTCATCCCATACCTATCTCCGAAGTCACTGCACCTCTCAAGAAAGCAACACCAACTTGCAGCACCTTTTTATCATCAGGAGCAGTGGGCAGCTACCTCCAAAGAAAAGCGCTGCGTAGCTAAAAGGAAAAAAAGCTGCAGCTGGAGGTGGCTGGCAAAAACGGCAATCCAGTCTGTGCTGAGAGATTAAAAGTGTCTCGTGATCTTCTATAGTGTCTGGTATTACAGGCTGTAAAATGGTGGCTCTGAATAAAGAGAAGCCTGGACCTAGAGCATCCTTCAGTGACACAAACGCATCAAGCAGTCGGGGCTAGTTTTAGCACCGTGGCATTTCAGGCTGGGTATTCATTTTACAATCATGTGTCTATCCCCCTGCTTCAGTCAAGTCTTCCCTCGCCACACAGAGCTGCTGGAAATTCCAAGTGATGAGCAACAAGTCCTGAATACGACTGAACCAGAGTCACCAGGGGAGCCGGCACGTGGCATCGCCCAACACACACCAGGGCCACGTTGCTACTTTGAGGAGTAAACTGCAAAGCAGACCGTTTATAAAGTTATACCCAGGCTATTTTCTATAGGAGCAGTCACACAGACTCGGGTCAGGAAAAGACACAAGTGGATGAATCTAATTCTGTACACTGGGGCTGGCAGAGGACAGAAATAATCTGCTAGCATCATCTCCTGGCCCTGCGCTGGCCACCAGCTCATTCCCGAGAAATAAAGCACAGCATCTATTCAAATGGACACCAGCAGCAGTGACCAGCTTTAATGCCTCTAATTAAGAGTTCATCTTGCCCTGTTGTCCCTACCTGCAGCCTGTGCATGACAGCAGGGATGTGAACGTTTGGGCTGCACATGAAAACAAAGCAGAGGCTCCACGGTGACAAGTGGGGAGGAAAATAAAATGTGGCCACCCAGAGCTACGTGGCAGAACCAGTGAGGAGAGCACCAAAAGCAGATTAGGAAAACAAGGTGCCAACTTCTGAAAGGTAAAATCCATCAGCCTTCATGAGGAAGAAGATGGTAGCATGCCTAGTACATCATCTTCCCCCTTTGGTGCAAATTCAGATCACTACTGCGGGTCAGGATGCTCGTTACAGTTCACATCCGAATACACCACCTTTTCGTAGACTTTTCAAAAGTCCAAGCAGGGTGGCTAACCCTGCACAGACATAGGTGCTTCTCATCAGCTGTTTATTACCACAGCTCCAGTTTTAGATAAACCGTCCAGCCTCTGACGCGCACACGTCGAGCAGCAGCGCGGGCCATATATGGAGCTCGCAGTCACACCGCGCGGGCTCTGACTCAGAGGGCCAGCGGCTCGCGGTGGGGCAATATGAGAGGTTATTGCTTCCAGCTGTGCCCCCAGCCCCTCTGCTGGTCATCACCACCCTCGTGGTGGGGCAGCCCCACTGCGCTCGCGCCCAGCGCGGCTCTGACCACCCCGCTGGATTCCTGTAACCCACCAGAGCAAATGGGCCCCGGGCGCTCACAGCCTCCGCTGCGGCTGTCGAAGAGGTTATTGCCTCCAGTTTAATCCACCGGGATGTAAACCAGAGGCTCTGGGCTCATTCTTTGTATATACCTACTGCCATTTGACATATAAAACAGCAACAAAGGCACTTAAAGGAACTTAGACCCTTAATGAGCTGTTTTTTCCTTGAAAATATCATTTTTTTAGTCTCATGTTTGTTAAACACAAGCAAGCYACCAGAAGATTTAAGGAACACCCAGGTCACACACCGACCAGGCAGCCCCGCACAGTTAATCCACAGGCCCTTCCAGCTCGTCACGCTATCAATGCAGGAGCTCCCATGGGAATGTGGGCAGGAGTTCCCATCAGGAGATAGCAAAAAAATAAATGATTGCTTCAAGTTATGTGTTGATTCAAGTATTCCAGGATGTTCCAGCTCATTGTAAAAACCCTAGGACAGCTACAGGAAGTAGGTTTAAAGGCATGAAGAAAACAAATGAAAGAGTAAGAGCCACAAAATCCTCACACAGGCGGGCWCCATTTCACCCTATTTTAGAACAAATTTCAGTCTTCTGGACCCCACTGTGCGTTTGCTTTGTTAGCAACTCAACAGCAGCAGGTTGCGCAGAGATATTAGCCCCAACTGCTCCTTAGTTGAKTTTTTTGTGAGCTGACACGTGAAGAATGATACGGGCTGGTGACGAGGACTTCCCTGTGCAGGGGGAACCCCAGGGTGGAAGGGATGGGGGGCCGCAGCGCTCCCAGCACCCACATCTTCCTCCGCCCGAGGAACCCGCCATGCTCTGGRCTGTTCATCTTCACCTTGAATGATCCACCTTAAAAGGGCCAAACTCCCGAGGCTGACAGTCACTGGGGAAAATACTCCTGTATCCAAGTCACAAATAAATAGAAAAAAAAAAAGAGAACAAGTTCTGTGGGTTTCCAAATTATTATGCATACTTCAGAAAAATGGAGTAAGCCTTATGACTTTTTTTTTTAAGCCACTTGTGT
Organism: Nothoprocta perdicaria; assembly: GCF_003342845.1. Taxonomy (NCBI): domain Eukaryota; kingdom Metazoa; phylum Chordata; class Aves; order Tinamiformes; family Tinamidae; genus Nothoprocta; species Nothoprocta perdicaria. Next base: position 2,412,373 of record NW_020455755.1, read on the forward strand.
AATTTTATCACGAGTCTCCTTTACAAGCTCAGCACCTGGAACTAGATAACTACAAAGGAATCACGTTCAGTTTAAAAGGAAAAAAAAAAAATGTTTTCACTAGTCCTGGCTGGAAAAAGGGTGTGTATAGTTGTTTTTTTAATGATTTACATTGAAAACATTTTTTGGCAAAGCTTGCGGGCTCACTATTRCACAAGGTGTCCGGATTTTAAGTCAGATTTTAAGCTCCTAACCTAGCTCAGTTCACACGGGGCCAGAAGGAGCTTTGCTCGACGGGGTAATCAGGGGACCTCTCACCAGCGCCCAACAACAYGAGGAATTCAGAACATGAGCGCAACGCTGAACCCCAGGCACCTTTCCAATGAGACCCTGAATTTTCTTTTCCCTTCTCCTTAAGGGCAGTTTTCCGCCCTTTCTCCTCAGCCGAGGTCACTGCTCCACTCTCTGTCCCTCTGCCGCGGGGCGCTCCTCTGGGAAGGCTTTGCTGACAAAGCCCAGGCTCTAACGCTTCCGAAGGGATCCAAGTCCCGCGCTCCACACCCGGAGCCCTGCCRCGGCGCCGTGCACTCCCTGCCGCGCTCTCCAGCCAACGGGAACATCCTCGGCCGCTGCTCCACTTGGCTCCCTCAGCGAGCCGAGATTCACACACGAGCGCCAGGAGCCAAGGGCAGCTTCGYGCTTCCGACCGGCGCGGAATCCGCTTCCATTCATGTGCCAGGGGTTACAAACAGCTCGGCAGCAGAAGGGGCATTTCCCACCCGCCTGGCGCACATGCTTCGGGCCGGGCACCGGTGGCTTCCGCGAGCGGGCGGCGAGGCCGCGTGCGGGGAGACACGGCGGGGACACGGCCGGCCCAGCGCTCCCTCTAGCGTCCCCCGCACCGCCCGGCCTCTCCTCCCGGCATCCAGAGCAAGCCCAGCACGTTCACCGAATAAGAAGGGTGGCTGGAAGCGTGACCGACTTCCGCAGCTCCGTGCTAAACACCTACCCTATGCCAGCTCTTCAGCTCCATGTCACTTCGGGGCATTGAGGGAATCCTTTCCCCAAAAGCCACATCAAGTTTTACATTTAAAATGTAAATTTACATGATCTGCAGCAGATCATATTTAGACCCTTTCTAAMACAGAGGAAGCTCTCGAGTTGCAAAAACAGTAACAAAAAACCCTATGGCCAAACTAACAAAGTTAACTTCTGCCTCTGACACCAAGATACATGTAGGATCCCCATGCATCCAGTGACCAACAAAACCCCCAAACTGAGGTTGGATTAGCTTGGAAAACCTACTTTGAGCAAAACGGCCACCTCCACACACTCTGAGYCCAGAATCTCTCCTCAAATTGGATTCACGTCACTCCAAAAAGCAACAAGCACGAGAAGCTCTGAAGGCTCCAGACGAAGAACTGTGCTCAGCACTGGAAAAGTGGCTAACCAGCCGGGGACAGCAACCCCCCAGGGTCGTTGTTACACCAGATCGATTGCATAACTATTTCCAATGTGGATTTACACATACACACCGCTGCTAGAGCTGTATTGGCAGGATTATTATCGGTTCTGATGCTTAAAGTGGCAACATGCTGTTAGGGCAATAAACTTCTTTCTTCTTTACACTCCCAGTGCCATCTAGTGGCTATGGAGCCACATGTATCCCACCCATTCAGCGTTTGTACCAAGCAAACAAATCAATCATCACTGTTGCAATGAAGTTCTCACACCAGTGGCAGCGGCCTAGATATTCAGCCAGGTTTCCCTGCCCATGTGGTTTAAAGTTTGATACAGATACCTGTAAGCCCCTGAAACATCCAAGTGGCCCTTTGAGGAAGACTTTTTGCTGGAAAGGGTTAAAAGGAGACAATAACATGGTCACCAACAGTATTAAACTAAGTTTTGTTTCTTAGGTGATGCTCCTTCATGCTATGTTTTGAGGGCTGTTCACTTACGGTTTCTCCTATGCATCCACTGGAAATATACTGAGAATAAACTCAATAAAGGGCTTATATTTTGAGTATACATTAATTTAAGTCAAGTAATGGCTTCAATACGTCTACTTGATTCACAAGCTCCACAGAATATCCCTAATAAAATAATTTGGAATTACTTAAACTTCTCAATTTTTAAATCCAGAGTAAAAGAGATGTCTGTTCATTCTACTTCAGTAGCCAACAGTACAAAATGACAACACTTCGGCTAATTCACATCAAATCAATGAACAAAAAAAGCCGCATAACCCACTTCCAAAGGTTTTTATAGTGTGCGTTCCTACTAAAGCTAAAGTTTACAGCTAGCTTAAATCAAAACGAAGCTAAATTTTCTTGCTCCCGTCATTTCTGCCTCCAAAGACTTTAAAAAAGAAGCTAAGAGATGCAAGTCCAATGTCGATGTGAATGCAGGAAGCAGAAATGTCACTAGATCTAATAGACATTGCTCTATTGCATGGAAAAACACGRGTTTCTTGTTTCATGCAGTGCTTTCTGCGTTATTGTTAATGATTAAAGTAGTCCTGAAAGTAAACATCTGTAATTGTCCCAAATACAAGATGACATTTGTTGCATAAACTGGTTTTAATTATTTTTGCGGCCATGAAGCCTTTTCTCAAATCCAGGACAGTGGTTTCATAAACAAGAAACTAATCCAATGGCCAAAAGCAAAACACACCCAAACATTTCCCTGACTTTCTTAGCTAACAAAGTCGAAATAAACAACATAATACAAATTCAGAACAACAGAGAGATTATTTTACCTTTGTAGCCAAACATATTTCTTTGCTATTATTTTTAAAGCAAAATGAACGCAGACTGAATTTTAAAATAACTGCCTATTTAGAGATTTCAGATAGRAAAAAAAGATCACTTTAGGCTACCAAAAGAAAGAATAATAAAAAAGTTGAATGGAAACACTTGGGCTGCACACATTAGAAAATGTTTTATTTAAAATAAATGCAAATTTTGACTCACTCTTTCAAAGTGAGGATTAACAGCAGGCTTCCATCCACTGCTCAGCATAAACACAGGACACAAACTACAAAACCAGTTTACACAGCACAGAAGAAAAAGAGCATGCAATAGAGCACAGATACATTAACACTAAGTATTTATTTTCTTCATTCGGAAGTACTTAAAATTTAGATCTTATGGAAAACTTAATACAAGAACTATCATACCTATTTCAGAATGAACAAGGGGTGAAAGTTTCCTTACCAAATAGAGCAGAAAGGTGTGAAGACCTGTTCCAAGTCCAACAGAGGACAGAATGCCCAGTCCTACCCAGTAGGCACACCATAAGAACTTTTTCTCCATATATCGCACATACTGAAAGGAAAGTCACAAAAAGAAAAAAAATCATGAAAGATTAAAGATACAAATTAAGCCACAGTTGCCACAGTTGATCGCAACAACCAAAACAGAATCCTAGATGCTTCTATGTGCTATTTATTATAATTGCAGCACAGACACACACAGAAAGGGAAAGAGCTTTCAAAACAAAAGCCCACGAATCTGTAAGTCTCCAAGAAAATGGAGCAAAATTCCAGGACAGTGAAAATCTCCAGCAACCACCTCAGGTCTGGATGGTGAGCAGCAGGTGCCTGCAGTGTCCCTGGAGCCCGGAACAAGCAGAGGGAGCTCAGGGTGTTGCCTGAGCAGAGAGGAGGAACACAACTAGCCGCACTCTCAGTTATGCTGCTGAATTTTTTTTTTTATCTTGGATCAGCGTGTGAGCAGGAAAAGTGAGTTCCAGGAAAAGACAAGCACGCTGGTTGTGTGTGGCTGGAGGCTTGGCACATCTAAGTGAGGTGTTACCAACACACACACAGATGCAACAAATCTAACCTTGCACTCAGCTTCATCCATGTGTAAAATGCAACTCATCCACATGCAAGAGAGGGAAGTGATAACAGGTGAAGCAAATACCCACAGCGAGCAGGAGCTCAAAGACACACTGCAATTTCAATGGGAGCCCATTTAATCCACAGCACGTGTACTTGAACACAAGGACTAGCGACTAAGAAAAGTAACTTGAAAACCTTATACCTGTTGATGTGTTCCTTCAACATAATACGTAGCTGTTAGTACTGCAAGCATCAGTAGAAGAGACACCAAGATACTTCGCCGATGCCACAATCTTTAAAAAAAAAAAACAATTAGGGTTTTTCATATTTTAGCATGCATTTCAAATCCACTTAGTTACCACCTTAGATTGGGTCTGGGTGGATATACTCAGTGGCAACATGGGCAGCTGTAAGGGAAAGCATAAGCCTCCCAATAAAAAGATCTAGGGAACCTCTCTTTATTATGGAAAAATCTATAATTTACTCCCAGGTGAAATCAAAATTCAGCCACACATTCCTCCAACCCTTTAAAAAAACAAACAACAAGTCTTGGAAAACAAATGCAACCCCAAAGCATTCCTTCAGCCAAGAGAGCTTCAAATACAGAGCCAGCAAAGCCACTCATGGTTAATGCAGAGAGCAAAGCAACCACCAGGCCCGGGACGAGCTGCAGGCTGGACACAGAAGTGCTGSGTTTGAACTCATGGCCAGGGCCCTGACAATAAGAGAAACAGATCTTGACACGATTCTGGTTCTCTTACTTTGCTTAAATTGTTTCTTGTGACAGCTCAAATGTATTTGTCAAACTTAGAAATACATTTTGGCTAATTATGAAACATTCAGAAACTACTACAGTAAGGGGAGGAAAGTGTTTCCTCGTGTAATTTGAGATCCAATTAATTTTGCACCTGTCTAGTTTTACCAGGTTGCAGCAATACTACGTAACGTGTATGCAGCTGTACATAGTTGTTGAGAAAACACTTGGACTTTGTTACTTTCTGCAAAAGCTATTATACTGTCAGCTAATGCTAAAAGCATTTCGAAAAGCAAGACACGAAATAACAAGTTACACGCATTTTAATCTATTTAAAAATAGAAAAATAAATATGGGAATTATAACCCACAGGAAAACATTCACTAATTTATCAATTAAGCAAGCTGAAGAAGGTCAATCTAATCTAAGTATAAAAGCATTTGTGCTGCTTATAGCAGTAAGACAAAAAATGGATTTTCAAGTGATTATCATCATTTAAAGCACAATGCAATGAAGTGAAACACAAGAGAGCCAATTTGAGGTCTCAAAAGTTGTTAATATATGGCCAGTGTTATTTTCTGTAACTACATGGCAGAACATAGGTTGCACTTGCATCCTGTAACAAAAAATAATATATAGGAAGCCAGCCAACAGTCAGCTTAAAGTAATGTGTGCTTTCGCAAACTGCTAGAATTGCCCATGATATTAGATCCCACATCCTGATTGTAAAAATGACCGTAAATTCAATCCCAATTGTGAAAGTTTCTTGTTGCAGACACAGGCACTAGGCTGGCTGCTACTTTTGGCTTTTTCACTGGTCAGTTTGATTTTACTTATGTTTGTCTCTTGGCAGACCAAAGTCTAGTGCATTAAGAAATCACTATGCACGTCAGCATTAGTAGAGAATATTAGAAAATTTCTAAGTAGCAGTTCTAGMCGAAATAAAAGTCAATTCTATGTAGTTTGTATATAATGCTTAGGAAAAGCATTTTAATAAATCATTTCCTACTGTGAAAGGGACCATGCAGCTTAGAAGCAAAGTCCTCTCCACAGTTTCATAAACAAGACTGCAAGTTCCACGTAATTCTGAACTCTGCCCTAGCCGAGTTATTTGAAAAATCATTTAGTGGCACTAACACATACATTAAAAGATCAGTACTTGACACTACAGGAAGAACAGCATCTCTTGCCTTCAGGATCCCTAAACACTGTCCCATTCTTTCAAATATTCAACTCTTCAAAAAGGAACTTTGCAATTCTTTTCCTTCAAGACCATTCTRTATTTAACACCTACGTAAATTAGGCAGAAGGTCTGGGTACACGGCTGGGACTGTGGTATGTTCCAGTAGCCACCTTTAAGGTACAAAAAGAATGTTTTCTAGCAGAAGAATTTTTAAAGTTGTGATTCATTGAGGAAAGTGAGAAGTCAGAATCATCTACTGAATCACTGTATAGGTTTCCCCAGAATGCTCAGAGTAATTAAAGAAATTATCTTTACTTTATGGTCCATTCCTTCAAGTTTATTAGGGTTTCCAGGAAAAAATACTGCAAGGTAACAAGTGGTTGTCTCCAGAGGACAATATTCAACCTCTCCTCTCGGTCCCTTCGTTTCCGTTCATTCAACAAAGAATCTGCAAATGAAAAGCAAGAGAAATGTAAAAGCACAGCCTGATTCCTGAGATCCCAACCTACCCCAAAACACTGCAATATTTGCTTTCTTTTTAGAGAATTTATGCGAGTTCTCACTTATCTTTTCTACCCCTAACAAAGCTTCTCCTCCAGGAGAACCAGAAATCAGAGGTGATCCCCAATAAATGGGGCATGGAGCCTTTTTCACTTTCACGTAGTTTACAACCATTCCGTAATCTCACCAGCCCCAGGTGCAAGTACTCTAGCAATGTCTTGGTCTTCATGCAATGAACCATCCTATTAGTTACATATCAGCTAACAGGCTCCCTCAAACACATCTCCATTACCCCTTGCAGAGACCACGTTTATTTTGAACTTCTGAATTCGATCCTCTTTCCAAAACTATTCTTAGACAGCTCCAATCGAACTGGGTTGAATTACACGTGCTCTTTACACACTCCAGCCACTGTGTAACTGGATAACAGCATCTCTCCTCCCGTCACGATCCTCAGGCTCGGTTAAAGGCCTTGCCCTCCTGGTCAGTTCCTCCAAAACAAGCTCACCACATAGGACAGGCTCTCACTAGAGGCCTGTTTTTAAGCCAGGCCTTCACTGGACTGACACTATGCATTTGGTTACTTTTAACTACAATAATGTCATTATTTGAGTAAACTTTCAGTGTCCAAAACGTAACATCAATAATTGTAGACGAGAGCACAAGTCTAGAGAAAAGGGGTTTCTAAAAAACATTTGTTATTTTGCATTCACACCCTAGTGAAGATTACTGAAAGTATGAATCTAATCYAAACCTCTCTAGTATTGTAACCCAAGCGATATTACTCCAGTCTTATTACAGYACACTGAAATACGCTGCCTTATCAAGTGCTAGTATTTACACAGAAATTGCATACCTCATTAGTCAGAGTAGCCCATTTGATTTCATATTCTTTAGCTGCAGGCATCAGTTATTTTAGATAACTCACAAAAATCCTCCAGTGGCAACGCTGATTAATATTCACAATCCCTCAGAGCTACAGGCTGATTTAAGAGTAAGTAAGGTTTCAATTGGTTCCATAAATACACATATCTAGGTCCTCTTAGATTCTTGCCACATTCCTGGCTTCCAAAATTCTTATTCTCTACCTTTCCTCTTAATATATCTAATAAGAATTTTTCAGCATTAAAGACATATGAAGTTGTAAAACACAAAGATCATAAAAGACAATGGTGGAAGGCAGCAAACCTTGAGAGAACACGTTGTTACAGAACTTAATTAAATATGGAACTGACACATTCAAAGCTGACAGAAAGCAAACCTGATTATCATTTTTTACACCATGGCACGCAATACAGATATTCAGTAACATGAGAGCTCTTAATAAAATGTTTTCAGGTTATTTCTCATGGGCCTTAGAAATTAATCTTGGCCTACTTTAGACATATCAGTAAAGAAAGATGTGAGGAAATAGTAGTTAATTGTTCAGTTAGTAATTTATGCTTGCAAACCATAAACTGCAGTGAAGTTAAATTTCAACATAAATGCTAGAAATTGGGAAACTAAAATTGGATTTGTCCCAGAGTAAATTTATTACCAAGTACTTTTATTACCATGTCCTAGCTCTCCGGGGCCAAAGGGTGGGGCTGTGCAGCCTCACTTTGAGAGCCACATATTGGCCAACCAAGTTCAGCTCTATAGCTCACAGGCCTGGTGCATCCCCTGYTGGGACCCCTTGGCAGCTTTACAGGGTTCACATACAAAAGAACTACAGAACAGGCACATGGAAGGGAGAAGAGAGTATAAGAGAGAAACTAAAGGTAAATGCACATCTTGAAACTATTTAGCAATAAAAAAAAAAAAAAAACAAATCTTACAAAAAAAATACAAAATACAAAAAAAATACAAAAATACAAAAATACAAAATACAAAAAAAATACAAAAAAAAGATTTATAGGCGACTAAAATCTTCAAGACTGACAGTTTCTCCCTTTGCATTACTCAGATATAAGCTGTACTGAGAGAAAATCCTTTCTGAGTTTAGTGCTGGCCACTGTACTCRCCAAGCAGACTGTGATTTTCCACTTACCTGTGAAGCTTCCATTATGCTGCTCTTTGATCATTCCTATGCGTCTCTGGTCACAGTCTGTTCCATTCTCTGCCATTTCATAGATCAATCACGTAAAAGAATCTAGTGTGAGAAGGGAAACAAAAAGCATAATGTCTCCATTTCTGGTTATCAAGACTCCATTTCCTCCATATTGCAAGGATACAGGCAAACATCTAACAGCTCTCCAAATCCAAATCACACTTATCCTGCATTACGCCATTAAAAACTAGAAAGTGATTTAATTCCCACAATGACAGAGCTTAAAACATTTCCACCTACAGAAGTCTGGTTTTGTCACTTAAATGAAAAGTCTCCCTCACTTTTAACAACAGAAGAAAAGTGTGTTAAACAATCCCTCCTGCTAATCAGCCCACTGTTTGGGCTGCAGAAGCAGTAGAGCTTCACAGAGGCTTAGGCTCAGTCCTGAATGAGAACCTTAAGATTTACTCCTTCTGCCAGAATTTTTATAGCAGCCCGGAACTGTAGCGTAGCCGAGGCAGCAACCGCACATCCCCTTGCAGCTCTCTGTTGTGGTATGGTCTCAACTGGCTCCGCAGTGGAAGAGGCAAAGCCAAGAACAAAGATCAAGGACAAAAGATCTAAACTAACCCTGAAATTCTAACTGAAGCTACTCTCATCCTCAAAAGGATCATTTCTGGCACCTCACCTCCGGACAGTCATATACAAGACCTCAAAATTATCACAGCTTAACTTCTCTCAGCATAGAAACCCAGAGAGAATGGTATCTCCTTTTGTTCAGTTTGACATCTCTAAACCAGAAAGGGAAAACTCTCTGATTATGTCATGCAAAGCTACCTGAAACACATATGTTYTCTCTGCTTATTGGCAGCTGCTCAGCCTTAAAAAGCCCCAACAGCAACTGTAGTTCTCCTTTATTTTTCAGGAAAGTGAAGACAACATATGGGAGGGCAGCTTAAYACAGAGAGCTGCAAGAGCTTCCCTCCCTCTTCAAAAACCCACCCAGAACAGCTTACAATTCTTATACAAGCACAAAGACAGTACCCAGTCAGATTCCTTGCTTTAAAAATCCTTTCTTAAAAGAAAATAGTTCCTGGAATTTTATCTTGGAGGAAGAATTCCACAAAATTAAAACATCTTATTTGCCTTACATTTTTCCCTGCAAGCAAACTGTGATTTACAGTTTTTGTTCGGCTTCCAAGGTTGGAAAGTAGTGCAATATTAAAATGATAGCCTTATGTAACCTATCCCACCCAATGGAGGAAATTAAAGTTAAGGGAAAAATACTTCTTTGCTTTATGTAATAAATATGCCTTAAGAGACAAGTAATAACTCAGGCTTGGTAAACAGGAGTGAAATCTCCCCTCTGACTTGGGTGGCAATCTTATCTTTAACATTAAAGACTTCAGATATTCATTATAATAATTTTACAACTCTATTATATAAAACATAACTATTTCAATATCTGAACATTAGAGATTGTATGCAGACAGAAGAGATGATCTCTAAGCAGAGGAAGTGAGAGAAAAACGCTGCAAGAAGCAACACTGCAGTGTAGGCACAATCCCTGTGCATTACTGTGATACAGATAAAATGTGATTAAAAGGGTTTTACCTAAAACCCAATAGTCAAAAGGCATCAAGGTCTCAGGAAAGAGTCCCTCCTCCAACAATCTTTTCCTGAAATTAAACGAACACAAATTTAACCATAGCTAGTTAAGCTTACAGAAACGAATCTCTTGCATGTTACAGTTTTTGCTCCGTGAAGCTAAACTTGTGGCCCCAGAAGACCTACCCCAAGGGGAAACAGCAAGACAGAAGTGGCAGTTTGGTTCTGGAAAATACTGAAAAATTTCATGAGCAACCAGAGGATAGCAGGAGACTGAGCTGCTACAGAAGCAGCTCCACAGCATCTCTCTGCAGCCACTCGCTCACAAGGGTTTGACCCAAGGTGCTGGGCACACGTCAGCACAGCGGCCGAGCTCCTCCTCTTACAGGTCAGGTTTGTGTCCCTTGGCCATCGCACRAGCCAGCGGGGTTGCACTAACATTTACTGAGGAGACCAGGCCAGTTGCTACAGTGATACAAGGATCAGGTGTTTGGCCATCTCTTTATTTCAGTAAGCAGTAAGGCATCGTTGCTGGTGGAGTATTTTGTTTCTAGTGACTGCACTTAATGGCTGCATATGTCTTGCATAGAGAAATGTGTGTATACACACACACATAACACACAAACATATAAAGTTACATGTGCAATGCTCAAATTGCAAAGGGTAATATTTAACTTSGGTATCCACAGTTAGAAAACCAGATACTTCCTGAAAGATTCTCTTTTTATGAAGCAAAAGTCATCAGGGTTSTTCTACACACAGCCACAGTGCAGAAAAGTCGAAGGGAAAAATCATATTTTATAGCCTCAACTATAACAAATATCCATTTAAAAAAGAAAAACCTTCAGGGGAAGCTAAATGTCCTGCATTTTTAAATTCATCTTTCTTTTCCCCCCCTCACACCAATTTAGCTCTCAGGAGAGAAGTGTCACTTGGTTTGCTCTTTGCATTCATCTTAAGGAYATTTCAAGGAAGCGACTTTACTTCAATACAAACTGCTCTCTAGGTTTGATGTTATAATCCAGGCTGTGAGCAGCACTCCCTTCTGCATGAGCTAAATTCTACTTTAATCCACTAAATACCTTACTAGCATGTAAAAATCACCAGTCTCCAAGGACCCCAGGTGCACTGTTAAATGCTCACTGCAGTTTTTGCAAGCCCCGCTAACGCCGCCAGCTTTACCCTGCTGCTTGGAAAGGCACTAATCTGGGATTAGCTTTGCATCACGCTACCTCAAGCACACAAGCCAATGTTTGCACCAAATTAGATCAATAATCTTGCACATTGGAGTGAATACTTTTAAAGATCCCAGTGTTCATCCACTCCACAGAAAAGCTCTAAAAACTCATATTTAAGGATATTTTTGACAAGGCAATTTGATTCTTATAACAGGGTAATCTGAAAGGGTGGCAATTCACAAACTGATTTCTTGCTCATTTCAGAAAAAAACTTCTTGGCTTACCAAAGTCTGAGTAGATTTTAAGCATCTTAGTATAGGAAATAGGAGGATACAGGCATCCAACAGACTTAGTTTTCTGCCTTTTGACCTGTTCAAAGCCCATCAGAATCACCAGTTTTGTACCAATATTTCCATATGGAGATTAACCCATTACTGGTGTAAGACACTGACCCAAAATGGACAGTTATCCTCAGGTAGCCAAGTCTACATCCTCAGCTCTCCTCCAGCTCTGAGAGGTCACCAGAGGAAACCAAACCCCAGTTGCCAAAACAACCCACGCTCATTATGAGTATGGAAAAAGACACGCAGCCTGCACGTAAAAAGAAATTTGCCTAACACTSTGTACAAGCAAACATAAACTATTTACAATAAAATAACGAGGAAAACAACTTCGTTATTTTTCATATCAGAGTCGCTTAGATCACTTGTTAGAGCTGTACTCACACAAAAACCTCTTTGTAAGGCTGAACAAATAGCCCACAAAACACTATTCACATTAGTGAAATCCATAGCATTAAGTATAAAGAGACAACTATTGCTAGTCAAAATGTAAACTGCCTAACAAAGAGGCCTATCATAACTGCAGCTGGCACTTCATAGCGTAAGCAGAACGAACTATAATGAGCTATCAGAGCATCAGAACATAACAAAATTCAGCACTGCCATTTCTGCACTCTGTAATCAGAGAAGAGGATAAAGTCTTTCCTTTCTGAGGTGCTGCTGAAGCACCTCGAGTTGACACCTAAAATGCACCAGGTTTAAAATGGTGCAACACAGCACTTCTGGTCTTCTGTCATTTCTCACATTTTAACCCACATACTCCAACCATGTCCAGATCCTGCTGCTTCCTTCTTCTCAACTTTTCTGACAGCACCATTCCTTCTTTTTCCTGCACATCCTGTTTCTTCAATTAAAATAAACACAGCAAGAGTAAAAGCCAGACTTGCACAGGTGCATAAGTGAGAGCACTAAACCAGAGAGCGTTATGCACCTGCGATACAGTTTTGTTATGGATATCAAATATCCTACAGTGGCAACAATTTACACAGGGAATGAATTAAGTTTCTTGGCCAAGTAAGAGTTTTGAGAGCACCCTCCTTCAAAGTTAAAGATTTTCTGCATGTGAACACATTTACATAAAGGATGAGATCAGTYTTGCAATGAAGCATTACATACCCTCTCRCTCCGTGCTGCTATTTCACTCTTCRCTGCTACTTCTGTATTGGAAGCCAACGGAACAGCTATACCCTCTGCTCTGTAGACATTCAAGCCCAAAGTGACTGCTCTTCCAAGCCTCCTGTCCCTATGGAGTAAGATAACACCGTTCAGCACATGACATAAAACCGACACAGACCCTAACTTGAAGGTTAATAACTTTCCTAAAAGCCACAGAAAATATAAAAAGTAATTGCTCGATTTTTCCCTTCAGTTCTTTAACACTCATGGGAGGTATTCAATTAAAATAAATTAGGACACATCTGAAAGGCATTCAAAATCTCCACAGATATATCTATAATGAGTAACTTTGACATAAGCAAAGTTATTCCCGTACTAAAAAACATTTTTCTAACTAAAATAGTTCAATCCCTCAAAGGAAAGGACAAGTAATTTAGTTAAAGACCACAGGCTTCCATTTTGTGGGTTAYGCCTCAGTACACCAGACCTATTTTCCAGCTTTTCACCAGATAGAACTTCAAAACAGTCATCCTACAATTTAAGGGTTTTCCAAAACATTTTATATATCTGCTTTTCCAAAAATGCTTTGGGATTCCTTTAGAAAAGAATGATTTAGTACTGTTGACATATTAGTTTTGGGGAAGCTGTGCATTTTTCTCTTGAGGTTATTAAAAGTTCTGATCCTGCCATTAAAGCCATATATCCCAAAGTGATCCCTCGGAGGAGTTATCTCAGGTGACACCCACACGTTGAGGGTTGTCTCTCTAGCACTGCCATCAGGTRCTGGGAGAGCACAGCAGTGTCGGTGCACAACTATGGATAAAAATGTAGAGAAGATGACGGGGAAGAGAAAAAACAGAGCGCGCAGGTCTTTGTGGTCCTCTCTTGCTGAAGTTTCCAAAAGAAAAAGGTTTGAATAGAAGACAGAAAATTAAAATAAGGAGGACTGTGAATATGGTGAACAGCCTGTGAATATTGTGAACAGCCACACAGATTTTGAATTAGACAGAATCTCAGTGAGATTCTTGGGTACCTCGTGTCCTCTCTCAAGCAGGGAACCAGGGACAAGCACTTACACACAGTGTCGATGGCTGCCACAGTAAGGTGTCTCGCAGCAAGGACATGTCACCTACATCCAAGAAATCCTCTCACGAGGCCAGATATGAGCAGCAGAAGTGCTTAGTAGAGAGGCGCAACACAACAGGGGAGAAAGAACATAACCTCACAGCCAGGACACTAGACTGGTGTCTCTCAGACCACAGCTCAGGCACGTGCCTCCTGCCGAGGTCACGGTCAGTCCTACAGCTGCTGACTGCACCATGCGCTCAGAGCATGGCAGGCAAGCCCAGCACCTTCCCCGCGCTCCCAAAAGACACGGAGGGAAGAAACGGCACAGGAAGCACTGCAGGATGACAATACCTGCTGCCCAGGAGAGGTAAAACATAGCTAGGAATATGCCTGGAATAAGCAGAAGTAMGAGCACAACGACAGCCTCCAGGAATGCTGCCTCCAACTGCTCCAGTCCTCGGCAGAGAGAGCAGATCTGGTCTGAATGTCATCTCTACCTGGCCTTCTCAGTGCTGGGAGACAGCTTCCCCTGCACAAAGATGCTTGAGGCTGCCCAGCCCTTAGAGCCAGAGGCAACTTCTGTAAGAGGAACCACTCCTGAGGCACAGTGTGAAAAAAAAAAAGAGGGAATAAAGAGAAGTGCCCAGGAGACTCCACAGAGAACAGGGGCTGAAACACTCTCCCGCTGCCACCTGAGGCTCTTTCTCTCCTCTCTCCTCTTCAAAGACATTACCAGTCTCTATGTTCAACCAATTCAGATTATGCTGTGATGGCCTGGAGGCCCCTTAACCCTTCAATGAGATCTCCCTGTCCCTACAAGGGGAAGCACAGAGACCAAGTTAGAGTCTTGTAAAAGAGCAGAATGCCCTTCCAACAGCATGAAACACACTGAACTGCCRGTCACAAATAACAGCTCGCTGTGCCCCGCTTTGCTGGTCAGCGTGACACCAAACCAGCAAGGTTGGTGCTCCATGACCACAGTTCCTGCCAGAGCAATATAGAAAGTGTTGCAAGAGTGTTGAGGCCGTGCCCTTCGTTCTTGCAGAACAGCAAAGTCCATCCAGCAGAATTTCTCCATGGGTAAGAGAAGTTAAGAACTCCAACTTCCAGATAATAATTTGCTGCTTGTCATAATTATACCAGGAGGAGATTGGCCTAGTGTCATGATACTCCAAGACTCTGCCAAGATGAGACAAAAGGTCAGTTCAAAATCCTTGACCCCRAACGACAGGAGGAAAAGTAACCTGGCTTTCCTAGTGAAAGGAAAAGAAACTTCTGAGCCATAAATGACAGTTACGAGGGTTTAAGCAAAATCAAGTGCTCTCCACTGACACTGCCTGTTCTGAAGATGAAAATCACCCAACACAGATCTGCTCGTTAGCAGCAGAACACCAAGGTTCCACCACACGCACCAACRTATTTGTTGAAAAAGCAGCTGACACAACATGTCCCCCCTCACCCAGATACTCATTATGAGAGCAGACCTCTAACTATGCATTATTTACACAGAAGGTTCTAGCAAGAAGCAATCACAAGATGTAATTACAAATAGTTACGACAGATTCAGAAGATACATCCTGCAACCGCAGGAAGGGGGGAGGAAAAAAAAAAAAAAAAAAAGGAAAGCCTTAAAGCTGAAACAGCAGAGTCATTTCAGGTTAAACACCAACACCTGCTTCCAGGGTACTCACCTCCCTGGTTGCTGTCTCACATGTAAGCGAGAAAGTCCCCTCCTCTCCTTCCCCATAAAAAAATTACAAGAACCAATGACTTCAGCTGCTAACTAAGACAGGGAGCTTAGCTCAAATTAGCAAGTGCTGCTCATCTCCCGTTGCACAACGAGAAATGTGTTTTTTTCCAAGCTCATCTAAACACATGAGATGAAGCAATCATTGCAACTGTCACTTATGACTGATGCGGGGCAGAAGAGTCCAACCCCCAGTGCAGAAACAGTGGAGTCAAAGAAAGAGGAGAGACGTTATGCAGCCTTCGTGGAACGGTAAACTTTTGCATTAATGAGCTTTTTAACAGCTACAYTATCAGGAGATAAGATGCCCAATGGGGTGATCCCCAGCTGGCCAACACGGGGCCATTACTGTCACCAACAACCTCATGGGTTCAGAAGTCCTCACGCAGGACGGGGCCYGATGCTGCATCCCAAACAAACCCAGCACGCCCCGAGGTATCCAACAGTAACCTCCCACCACGCTGCTCCTCAACGAGCGCAAGGCAATAGTTGGTGCTAACGCAGCCAGGCCACCCCCTTGCTGGGGAGCAGCACCCRCAGAGCAGAGGTCACAAGGCCGGGAGGGACCCGGGGGGCTCCACGGCCCTTTCCGAGCCATAACGGGTCCCCGGGGCGCCCCGCAGACAAACGGCCGCCCCCGCGCCCTCCTTACCCCCGTCGGCCTAAGTGCCCTAATCAAACGTGGCGGCCGCGCAGCGGGACCGACCGCAGCCTCCCGCGCTGTCACCTCCCGCCGCCCTGAAGCGGCACCGGGCAGAAACGCAAACGGACCGCGACGTTTAACGCCCAACACCAGGAGCGAGGCGGCCGGTACCGCCCGGCTCCCAGACCCGCACGGCCCCCCCCACAGCCCGGCCCGTCACCATGGAGACGGGGGAGGGGGCGCTGCGCCACCCCCCCCGCTGGGGCGGCCCCGTGGGGCGGGCGCGGCGGGGCGCGCTGAGGGGGCGGCGGGGCCGGGGGCGGCCGGCGCGGCCCCGGGGCGGCCCCATTGCATCGCATGGCGGCGCGTCCCGCCGCACTCACCGCGCTCTGCTCCGGCTGCTGCCGCTGCGCCCGCGCCAAGCCGGAAGCGAGGGGGAGGGCGAGCCCGCCTACCGGCGAGCGCCACTTCCCGCGCGACCGCCCCGCCCGCGCCTCAGAGCGGCCGCTTCCTCCTCCCGCCGCCCCGCGTGCGCGCACGTTACGGCTGACGTCATCGCCGCGCGACGCAGCAACGGCCTCAGGGGCGCGGGCGCAGGTGGGGGCGGCGGCGGCTGCCGGGGGCCTCGCTGCGACGCGGGGCGCGGGACGGGGCCCGACGGGCCCCCGGCGGCTCGGGAGGCCTCGGCCGCGCCCGGGGGCGGCGGTTTCAGGGCTCCCCCTGGGCCGGGACGCGTCGCGGGTCTCAGCGGTTCCCAAGGGCCGGGCGCGCTCGGCGAGATCCCGGGGAGGGCCGGGCTGCATCGTCGGCTTTGCTTTCAGGTGGAGATTTTTGTTTAATTCTCCCTGAAATGGGCAAGCTGGGGCATCGCTGGCAGGATGATGTGTTTCCACCGGTGGCATTTTGGGGGGAAGGAATCAGATCTGCCAGCGGGAAAGCTGGAAGATTTCTTGTGCACCCAAGATGTTTTTGAGTGACCTTCCTCAGGACAATTTTTGTTCATTTATAAATAGCCACGTCCTGTCAGAATCTCACTTCCAGAAGCTGAAAATCTCTAAATTTGGTGTTTCCCTCCGTTCAGCCTCCGGAGGCCCTCGCCATGGATTACCTCTCCAGGCCCGGGCTGCTCAGCGTCATCGCGGGCGTCGCRTGCGGCGTTTGCCTGGGCTGGGGCATTCGCGGGAGGCTCCTCAAGGGGCCCAAGGTGAGAGCGGCCGCAGCCCCCAACGAGCTGGGGAGCGAAGCCAACGTCATGGGAGAGTCCGGGGAGTTCAAGATGGTGCTGGTCGTCCGCAACGATTTGAAGATGGGCAAGGGCAAAGTAGCCGCCCAGTGTTCGCACGCGGCCGTGTCTGCCTACAAGCAAGTGCAGAGGAGAAACCCCGACCTCCTCAAGCAGTGGGAGTACTGCGGGCAGCCGAAGGTGGTGCTCAAGGCTCCCGATGAAGAGGCTCTGGTGCAGCTCCTCGCAGACGCTAAACAGCGGGGCCTGACCGTGAGCTTAATACAAGATGCAGGTCGTACTCAGATAGCGCCAGGCTCCCGGACAGTGCTCGGAATTGGGCCGGGACCTGCCGATGTAGTAGATAAAGTTTCTGGTCATCTAAAACTGTTCTGAGCTAGGGACCAAGGAAATGTGAGTGTAACAGCGTACTTGAATATCAAACCAGTAAAATCCAAATTTGCATTTTTTTCTCAAATGCCCAGTATAAATAAAGTATCCCTTTTGAGTAAAACTTCTTGGTGTGAAATATGTTTTGTAAGGTTAATATTAATACTGTAAGTTTCTCTCCACTCTCTATTGCTTTCTGAAATGGAAAGAAAACGCTAGGCCTGAAGTCGAGCGAAGTAAAACTGCAGGAGGTTACTGCTTGTAATAAGAAAGAACCTGATATTTTTGTATTGTGTAATCAATTAAGGATCTTAAACTGTCTGGTTTCCTGGGTGAACAGAAATATTAGAGGAGCATAAGTGACTTTCTCATGAGCTAATAAGGCTCTCAGTGCCTTACACGATGACTTTTTTTTTTGAAGGGATGCCTTCTTTAACTGAAAAGAGGTTAGCTGCTAAAGCAGGTCAGAACTGTGCTGTGCAAACCGAGAGCTGGAGCCAACCTACTGCCTCCACAGACAGCTGCTAATAGGTAAGTGATGCARTAGTGTGCAACCAGCATGAGACCCAACAAGTTAAGACTAGTTAAAGCCTGTGTTTAAGAACTAGTAAACAATTCTGAAGGGAAAGAGCCCTGCCTATTTTGGCCATGTTTACAGAGCTGCTGTAGTGGCAGAGAAGAGCAAGCAGGTCAGTATTTCCCTTTAGATAATGYTATGGGGAGTTATCCATACATTCAAAGAGCTTGTCATGGAGGAACCAACTCACAGGAATTGCTGCAGTGCTCAACTGACAGCATCACATACTGCAAGCAKGGAGAGCCCCTGAACAAGAAAGGGAAGTTGTCTGCAAAGCTGGAACCTGACACTGAAGAAGGCTCCTGCCTGAAAAACTTCCGTAATCACTCCCAATAGGGACAGTCCTATACACTCAAATATGACAGTATTCATAGACAAACATTTAAGTCAATTTTATTTGAAGCTAAATATATTTAAGGCAACTTACACACCTAGAACATGATCTCAATTTAACTGACACACCTTACTACAATCCTAATTTATCACCTGGTCATAGATGCTGGAGTTGGCCACAACAACGCAGCCAACTAGTGAAAAGTGCTATTTTTTTTTCTTCTCTGGAATAATCTTTCTCTAGAAAAAGCAATACATATTTTCCTTGAATTATCTCCTCAGTGCAAGACACCACTCCTGGTTTCTCCATTTCTGCTGTTCTAATTGGCCCCTCATCCCCTTGAATGTATGTATGCACTTGGATGCCCACACTACTAGCATTGTAATAGTTAGCTTGAGCTGGAAGGTCCTTTTTGAAGACAGTAAAGTGAAGCTACCACTGTGCAGCATGTCCACAGTCCAGTAATTTATTTTTAAATTGCGTAATTTCAAATTGCACAAACAAAACTGAACAGCAATATGCTTGAATTCTCTCTTCTGTACACTCAAAACAGTGATCTAAAACACCACAATATCCAACATACACAAACCTCAGGGCGGGGTTAGTAAATACACAGATTGGAATCATGGTGCTCTGTTCCTGAATGGAATGTCCCACAAAAGCACAGGATACAGCACAACATAAGGTCATCTGTTACATATGGAGTGAGCAAAAAGACACTAGCATTTTCTATATGCATAACTGGAGAAACCTGCATAGGTTTAGGAAAAACTTTACTCATTTGAAGTCAGGCAAGGTTGTCTGTACGCATTTTAGGTTTTGAGAGCTATGCAATCCAACCAGGGAAGGATATGCTGATTAGTGTTGTCTCTTGTCAGCAGTCTTGCGAGGTCAAATACAAGTATCTTCGCCTTAGCTTTCTCCGAATATACAGTGAGACTTAAATGCATTTAGAATAGACAGTACATACTGTAAGCTGCTCACATACAATGAACTTAAGATTCAATATTAGAGTTTAACACTATAGAGTGCAAATCAGAATCTTCACAATAGACTTAATGGTAATAAGCAGTCCTGCAAAAGCCCACTTGAACAAAGTTGTTTAAACTATTCCCCTTTTAAAGTAAAGTCTAAATGACATGGAATGTGAAAAAGATTTAACATAAGTGATTCAAATAGTTTGCGCTAGAAAAAACAGTCCTTCATGAAATAAAGGTTACAAGAACACGAGGCAGAACTCTTGCTTTTCCCTGTTATGAGTTAAAGCGGGGAGGGACGGTGGAGTTTCAGTAAGAAAATATGCTAGCTCCAGACTGACTTGCACCTTACATGCTGTACCCAAAGCCAGGCTGAGGTTGCCCATATGGCGGTGCAGTGTAGCCATAGCTGAAAGGTGCTTGAGGAGGAACTGCAACACTGGGTCCTGCTGTCAACATTAGCTGTGGCTGACCTGGAAAACAGAACAATTCCAGCTTTACTCTTAGATACCAAGAATTCAGWCAGCAGAATTCCTACAGCTTCCTCACAGGCATTTGTACCTTCAATAATTACTCTCTTCTAACCTGCCTTAGGATCCTTAGCAGATAAAATGGAATTTCCCAGAAGACAGGGCCTCAAAAGCAGAAAGCGTGGCTGCAGAGTACACTATCAAATATACAGATCCTTAGATTCTTGAAACTATGGACAAGTAGCTTTAGAATACTGAGGAACTGAAAGGAGAACACTTCCTTTTCCTGAGACACTGGGCCTGCTCAGTCCCAGAATCAGTCTGGGTTTTTTTTTGATTAGCATTTCCTATTCCAATTACATTACTGACTCAGCACAGTTTAAGGCCAGAGTCCTGTGTTACAATGTGCCTTCTGCAGACTGCAACTCCAGTCCTAAAGCACAGATATATTTTCTAAAGCTAGAGTATGATAGTTCATTCTGGAGAATTAAGTCCTTGGTAAAAATCTGATCTTCGGGTATTTAAGATATTTCAATAAAATAGTCAAAATGGTTTGCATAGCACGTTAGGTCTAGATATAGTATCTAGACTAGTTCTTTCAGCCTTGGAGTTGCAATTCAACCATAGTAACTAATATTAAGTACATATAGATACAGCTGCAAGCTATGAGACTTTTGCTTTGGACACAGTGTAGATGTGATTACTTATCAGAATATTCAGTCAGACCTCCAAGTCATCACAGTCAGCAGCTTTATGGAAAAACTCCACAATTATTGCACAGTGTTTGGGGTGTGGTGACTACAGAGATGCCAGTCGTACACTGTAAGCTTCTTCACCACTGGCTGCAAGTCATATTTGTAATTCTTACTAGAAGAAGAAAATAAGCTTGATATGAAGGAAACACCCAGGAGGGAAATGATGTATATGGAAAAAGATCCAAATATGCACACTTCCAGTAAGTCTGGATKGGGGCAGCTCCTGTACTCCTCTCCTTCCAGAGGATTTTCCTTGGTGTGCTACAATGGTCTTAACATTTGTTAACCTCAGCAGGAGGATCAGAGCTGTGCTTTATTTCATGTTTTACGATACGCTGTTAAGAATTATTTCCCACTCCCTGGAGTCTTCCTTGGGCAAAAACATGTAAACTAAGGCTTGTCCATAAAAGCTAAATGTGTTCCTGATGACATATGAACTAAGATATTACCATAAACAATAGGTTGTGTTTCTGTAGCTTGCTCCTCTTCCTTTCTCAAGGACTCTGATGCATCCAGTTTATCCACCTGGAAGCAAGACCAACAGTTAAGGCAACTCTTCCAAAATAATGATACTTACTCATGGCAGAGAAGTGGAAAAGCCTTAGTGGTATGTTAACACCCATAAAGAAAAAGGAGACCATTTACAAGTTAAGATCAATTCAAGTAGCAATGTTGATACTGGTGCAGTCAAGATTGTCCATTTCCTGAAAAGAAATCCCTAATGCAGGGATTTSTGGAACATCTTTGAAAGCTCGCTCCAGGCTGAAGTGTTTTGAAGATCCCATACTGGAGTAGAGCTACTTTGAGACCAGTAGCTCACCCCTTCAACAGAGTCACTGTTGCTCCAACTGCTCCAAACCAGCAGTTTTAGGACATGAACTCAGATTGAAGCCAAACATCAGTTGGAGACATTTGGTTTTGAAACAATTTCCCAAATAAAATCCAGACCTGGAGAAGTTTCCTTGAATAGAGCATCGAGGCAGAGTAATCTGAAGTTTGCATTTGTACACAGCAGACTGCAATAGCATCTGACATGTCACTTGAGCCTCAAGATTTCACTTTCCAAACCCATTCACTCATGCAATTTAAGTTCAAATGCAGAGAATGCATGTGTATAAGACTTGCTTTTTTTTTTTTTCTCCCCCCACTCTATAATTGTGTGGCAGTCAGCCTAAACCCACAAAAACTCAACTTGTTTTCAAGTCTAACACACAGTAACAGGACAAGACTAATCATCTTCACTCAGTTGCACAGCAAATGCAATTTTGCTTTGTTAGCCCACCCCTACAGAAAGGCAAGAGAAGAGACTCGTTCTGTAGTGTAGTATCATCACTAGAACAGATCCACAGAAACTCATCGTTATTACAGCCTGAGTCCAGCCCTGAAACTACATCACAAAAATGAGGTATTGATACTCTACCTGAGAGATAAGATTTAGTATAACGTCAGAGACAATCATGCCAATTACTTTGTAAGACAGTAAGACAGCTCACAAACCTGATTAGTCTTTGATGTCATTTGTGCCTTTTATAAGGCAAGTTTGAAGACAGATTTCCTGTACTTACACAGGGTCARCATTTACTTATTCACCTATACAAACCTCCATGAGTTGAGCAGTTCTCAGTCTCCCTGTGCTACGTTAGCACTGCCTGCAGACGTGTGCTAGCAACTCTCCTTCATTTAGTTGCAAGTTAAATGATCCTGTTCTGCACATCTGTTGAATCTGTAACCTCAGAGAGGCATAAATCCCGGAAGGGGCACAAGTCCTGAGCTCCTGGAGTTCAATCATTCTCTGGGCTTCCAGGGCAGGCCTTTGAGCTGCCTCACACCAGTATCTGGCTGCTGCTGTCATTATCCACAGGGCTCTGTGCATGCCAGGGCTTTAAACACCCACTCCTGGGCACTGCGCCGAGAACTGCACTTGAGCTCAAGTAACGCACTGAACACTGAGGCACGAGTTTAGAGATGCAGATCCAAGGAGAACGTGCAGAGTTTGCTACTAAGCAAAGGCATTTTGTTTACACACACCTGGAAAGCCTCCAGCCCAAGACACATAATGCATTTCTGACCCAGTTTTGATGCCTCCCCTCAGAGCTACATGAATATTTACAAACTTGAGCTCGTTACTGTAACCAGTCTGCAGGATAGTTCTTATTCCAGGTTCAGTACCCTACACACTTGTAGCAAAATTACTTTAAAGGCTTTTCCACAGGGACTGCAAGAAGCTGCAGAGGAAAAAGTAACATGCATTCAATGTTATTGTGTTATGTGTGCATGAAAAAGAGGCAAAAGTACTGAAGCAAGAGTGAGGTCTGAAGATGACTGCCATACAGGCTCCCCCCAAAAAACCACACGCAGCCCACAGCAATGCCTCATAGCTTAAGGAACAGTGGGATGTAATTGCAATGACTGCTACACATGCGTAGTTTATGCAAACACTGCAGTTCAATTACCTTTTTTCACACACACGCTTTCTTACTGCCTCACTTACTAGCTGCTGAAGGACCTTACACTATGCATTTTACTCAGGTTAGCCTTGAGTTCCAGTGGTGTATTTACAGACATCTCGTCACCAAGAGGCAGTTTGCATTTAGTCCATCTTGAAGCCATGTGTCAGTTTGTTTGCCCTCAACCACATTAATGGAAAGCTGATACTAGGGCTGATCTCCGTTCTAACAAGATTTGGGATGGCATTTACACAGAAACAGATGGACAGGAGCCTTAGAGATTGCCCTTAGGAAGGTCAAAATTGCATAGCAAAAGGCAAGGGTCAGAGTAGCCTCAGAAAAGCTATAGCAACACCACTTTATTTTTAAAGAAGTAGCAAGAGAAGTTTAATGAAGCTGCAGAGCTTGGAAGGCAGTCTTTCTTTTTTTGCACAACTACAAGAAATTTACTGCAGGGGAGAGTACCACAGACTTGGTCTAATAGCTGAAGTTTTAAGTTACTATGTGAACTAGAGCACCAAGTGGATTATTAGGCTAGCACCATAAGAACTGGACACCTGAATGAGGAAGAGTCTCTTCTAAAGCAGCTAGTAGCTACRCTGCCTACAGTCAGCACACATTAGTAATGGTCAAGGGATCAGAAACTGGATCACAGTCCTTATCTGGGCAAACGCCACATTAGTTTACAGGTCAGAAAGTGGTCTAAGACGGTTATTCCTTATTACAGGAGATTCTTCAGTCAGATTGGCTAATAGTAGCACTTGTGTATCCTTTCAGCACCATGTTGACTGTGATCCAACTGATCACCTGCACACCCTTCCTGAAGGATCTATTAGCTTATTAGTAGCAACTGAATCTACTTCTGTCCTACAGCTCTAGCTACTTGTAGTTAAATAATTTGCATATGCTTTAGTGGTATTTTCTTTGGGAAAAAAGCAGTAGCAGCAGTGTAGTAAACATAGGAAGGAAAAAAACTCATGCAGAATCCTTAGACTTAGTCCTCCAGACTTAAAGATGGAAAACAAGAATCAACTTTCACCTTTTCCTTTATTGCATCAACCTGCAAAGGAATTCAGAAGGTGCAGCTTAGAAAAATCAAATTCCATATTTAGCATATAAAAGGTAGAAACAAAAGCGTCAGGGAAGAAATAATTAAGGCACAGGAGAGTAAAAACAAAGATACACCAGAAGTATCTGCTTTAGAAAGGCAGCTCTGCTTATTATTATATCACATCTTATTGCACTGATGGCATGAGCTAAACTAGAGTTACCTCCTTGACTTTTGGTAGATCTTGAAGTTTTAATCTTTTAAGTTTCCTACTCCAAGACTGTTAGTTCCAAGAGAGGCTTAGCATTAGCTTGGAACATGAGACATATCTGACAAGCAATGCTATTGCTTAGACCATTCCCAGCCTCCCCCAAAATACAGCATTTAAGAACAGCAGATCGCTGCAGGACTACAGAGTAGTCCCGTCTTTAGGAGTCACATCCAAACAAGTCTCCTAGAAAGCAAGCACTACATCTCTCATCAGCTCAGGCATCATCAGGCTTAACTTTTAATTTATTGTGGAAAGAGTGTTGACCATTAAGGAATTTATATTATTTCATTGGAGGATTGACTAAAAGCTTCAATTGAGCAAATCTTAAGAGAGTGACAGTTGATAATTTACTTCTACCAAACCAGTTCAAGTCTGTCGGAGTTACCAAGTACTTCCCAATCCTGAAAATACTTCAAAAGAAAACCAAGTCAGAGATACTTAATGGCACTAATTTTCAGATCCACATTTAGAGTTAAGTGCACAGCAGATCAAGTTAACTCAACATCTAGCCATAAAACTATTTAACATACAATCTAGAATTTAGTTTGAGCTTGTTGCCATCTGGGATACCTAACTGACATGGCATATGACGAACAGCCTGAATCCTAAAACTATTTAAGACACTGCCCATGATCAGACAAATACTACTGATGTAGATTCTGCAACTGGTAGATAGGGTGGTGTCTGCAAATGTTTCAGTCTCTTAGAGGGCGAAGTCTTTCCCCAGATGGACTGAAAATAAGTGTGGACATGGACAGACAGACATTTGACAAAGCCCGTATCAATGTTAGTAGCAAGCAGACAGTCTCAAGGCATACACCACAGTGACTTACGAGCGTCCCCATGTTGGAGAAGCACCTGCTCTTACCTTGGTCAAGTATTCCTTCATGACCTGAATAAAGTAGGGCATGGCAAAGTCCATGATGTTGTGCCTCCACGCCGTTTCCAAAACAACATCTGGCCTTAGGAGGTCATAGCAGGTGAAGAGACAAGCACCAAAGCATTCTTTCTTGTTCTCCTGCAAGAACCACTGCAGCAACTCCTCTGCCAACTCGGTATCTTTGGACTCTGAAGCATACTGCATTGCATCCTACAACAGAAGAGAATTACTAGCTTCAGGTGTCATCAGCACATTCACTGGCATGGATCAGACCTTGAGCTAAGCTGCAATCAATTGCTGACATTAGGAGAGTAGAGATATTTTCTAATTTGTTTCCAAGATTTTTTTCCATGCAACACCACGCCACAGCTGGCTCTCTGGATTAGCAACAGGCACCATCTAGTGGTACCCAAAGAGAAGCAGCTTGACTAGGAATCTAAGGAATTCCACATTTGAGACTCTGTAGTCAGCTGAAAGGCTCCTAATCGTTTAACTGTGCTGAATCAAGCCTGTGCAGTGATCTCACCTTATACAGTCTGTCCTTCTTGCAGAGTTCTACGCTCTGTTTCCAGCGGTTGTTTCCTTTGAAGAGATAGGCAGCAATTCTTCGGAATTCTATCAGTTCGTGTTTCTCCAAACGTTGGGCAAGGGAAATGTTGTCAAAGTTGTCATAAGCATCTATAGAAGTCCTAAGAGCCTGGGTTAAGCAGAGCAAAGTCATTCACACCTCACACACAAAATAGTGTTCTYGGGTATATTAATGTTTTAGTTCTGTGTTCCTACTCCTAGCAGGATAAAGTATCCTAGCCAGCCCTTCTGCGAGATCTAGTTCTTTAGAAAAGGCAGTGTTCAACATACACGAAACTTAGTGAGTTCCAGTCAGTATTTCTGAATAGCAATTTAAAGGTATCAGAGACCGACTCCCTCCTATGCTAGCAACACAAATATTATTTAGATATATATAGATATATTAGATATAACTGTTTAAGTTCTTTCTTTAGACTGGTTTTCAACAACAATTGAATCTTGCACTCATATCAAAAGTAGGCAGTGTCTCTCCAGTATTTATGGCCTGAAAAGCTCCTGGAAAAAACACTGTTGGTTCTCATAATCACTTGCTAGTTGCTCCCAGTTTAGACTGAAGTGGCAAAGAACAAATACTTATGGAATGCAAGTTAAAAACCACCAGGTAAAATCTACTGGAAACTAAACAAGAACAAAGTTTCTAGACCTTAAAGGTAGGTTTGGAACTCTAGGTTAATACTAACTCAGAAACAAGCTTCAGCAGAACTATGTTAAGTCTAGGAACAGTTGCTATTATTACGAAGCACGTAGCTGACCTCTGTTAAGAGTATTTTACTGTTTCAAGACCAGACATACCTGGTAGTCTTCTTCAATAATGAAGAGGTTGTTCAGGGACTCATTCACTGATTTATTGTTGTGATTCTGAACTGAGCGCAGGTACGGCTTAACCAGTGGTAGCTGTTTAACCTTCAGGAGAACAGGTTGATAGATTCAGTCAGCGTAACCGGCTACAGAAGTCTTGTAACTAATTTAGCTGCCTCACTGGGAGGATGCTGAGCACTTCAGAGCACCACTACAGCTCAGTGCTTTTCTAATTGCAACCTCTTCCGTTAATCTGGATATAGGAACAGTTACCTTTGTGAAGAAGGTGACAGCACGAGTGTGGTCAAGCCGAGGGGACAACACCATCAGCAGATCATTGAGCAACAGAGGCTTAAATTCCAAATAGAATTGAACCGCCTTGTAATACAGTTCCACATTGGCCACCTGGAAGAAAAGGGTGTACATTTAGAGTAGAAGCTGGATTGCAGACAGAGAGATGAAACACGAACCTAACTTTAGATATTCCTGCACTAATAAATCACAAATCTGAGAGTCATAATTGTTTTCAGAAATTACTATAGTTGACTTATTCAAGAACTGTGTAGCACTATAAAGAACTTGGAAGAATTCTAAAGCAGCTACTAGTGAAGGTAAAGAGCTGAAGTGCTCATCTCAAGAAATTTACCTCCTTTCATCCCCAAAGAAATACCTTAGTGATGATATCTTTGAACTGTCCTTCTTTCCAGGCATCTGTTGGGTGATTCATCATTGTGATTATAGCATTATCGTATTCTTCATACTTATCATACAAGAACACCAGTTCAGCCCAGAGATGGGCTTGCTCTGCAGCTCTCAGAACCTAAGCAAAAACAAATTAGAAATTCCAGTTAGCATCAGCATCCATCATTGCTCAAACTTCAGTACTAGTCAAAGCCTCAGGAGTTGCTATTGTGAAAGCTAGTGTGTGCACAATCCAGACAGAAGTATTTTAAGTTTCAAGCTTAACAGATCTGAAACCTTTCACCTTTGGTATGTTGACTCTAGACCAGAAGAGTTCCAAATGCTCCCTCATCTTCTGTGGCTTGAATTTGGAGTAGAGAATTGCTAGCTCTGTAAACATTCCCATATGCGCTCGCTCAAGCCCAAGTGCCGCTTCCAACATAGTTATGAGCTCCTCAAAGTATCCACGGTCCTAAGAGATACATAGGGACACAGAAGTTCCACGTTAGGCCCCAAGCATAACTCTCTCTTCAGGCAGAGTTGCCACTAGAAAGTTTAGCTTTAACTGGGCAATAAGATTCAACTTAATTACCTGGTAGTAATTGATTAGCTCTTCCAATTCATCTGCATGCACTACAATATGAAGTCCACACATCTGGGCCAGGCGGAACTCTTTTCCATCCACACAAGCAAAGCAGACCTGAAATTTGACAAATGCATTAGAGTTTAGAAAATATTTTCTGAAAAGGGTAGCACTTTGAAGTATATTAACTTTTTCAAGCAGTAAATTTACCTCTTTCCATGTTCGGGTACTGTTTGCTTTCCGAGCACCATCCACAGCTGCCTGGTATTCACCCAAGTGAACTAAAGTTGAGGCTAATCGGCCAAAGTTGGACACATTGTTATACAAAAGTTTAGCTGCTTCATACATCTTTTCATCATAACAGCGATCGCCAACCTGCAAAAGAGAACAACAAAGTTACTGCTGCAGTGTTTCAGTCAGACTTAACCTAAATTGCACCCAGTTTAAACCATTTCCATTTTGATAACGTCTTTAATAGAACGTGCACAAAGAGATGGCGATGCCAGCATCCCCTGGTTTGCAAAGTCTAAGGATTCTTCTTGTACTGATCCAGAAAAACAGAGTCAGTCTCACTCACTTGTTGGATATGTGCATTGTTGGGTCCATTGATGAACTCCTCTAGCTCTGCTAAACGGTTCGTTTTAGCAAGAGCGAAGATTAATTCTGTTTCCACATACGACTCCCGGGCCTTCTTGCGGGCCATCTGCAGATACTTCACCAGTTCTTCCCAGTTTCCTATGGAAGAAAATTCAGAATGTTTGTTTTTCCACAAGTGAGCTCACTTATGTTTAAGTTATACTACCACCAGCTCAGCCTTGGGTTTTTTTTTAATTTATTTTTTATTTTTATTTATTTATTTATTTATTTTATTTCTGCAGACGTTCCCCAAGAATTAAGGTTAGCCTTCATACTATGTGAGTGCTGCACTAGACAAATAAGGGTCCCCTTATAATGGGCCAATTGAAGTCAATGATGGTATTTAACTATATGCAAGCCCTCCTGAGCAAAAACCACCACAGCACAAGTATCCAGCCAGTTAAAATTAGTCAGTCTTAAGCCCACTGATCATCTGCAAAGAAAATGTAGAACTTCTTTAGGACAGTTTTGAAGGTCTAGTTTACTGCTGCTTGCATCACATTTGGCAGAATTGTAAAAACAGACCATGCAAG
Source organism: Nothoprocta perdicaria (assembly GCF_003342845.1). Lineage (NCBI taxonomy): Eukaryota > Metazoa > Chordata > Aves > Tinamiformes > Tinamidae > Nothoprocta > Nothoprocta perdicaria. Next base: position 2,441,554 of record NW_020455755.1, read on the forward strand.
AGAGCTGAGCCTCAAAAGCAAGGATTCAGATAAAACTTCAGATAAAAGTCATACCACTGGCATTGGCAGCTTGAACAACTTCCATGTATGAGGAAGGATCATCTGCTTTAATATAGGAGTCAATTGCTTCCTTTACCATCCCTTTCTGAAGCTGTGCTTTAGCAAGCTGACTCCACACAGCAGGCTCATTGCAGCGTTCAGCAAATTCATATGCACGATCCAAGTTTCCGATGTGCTCTATTAATACCTAAGAAGAGGTTTACCATGATCAGTCACTACCAGTAAAAGTACATTTTACATGGGATTGAGATATGTTTTATGATAGTCCTCYCTCTTTATTGGATCCACATTTGCCTCTAAAGTAAAGGTTATTCCAAGCAACTTATGCAGGCCAAGTGATTTTATGCTTATCAAGTCTCATGTACTAGAGGGTTCAACACACGAGTAATGTTGATCTGCTTTACAGGACAAGACACCGAGCAGTTTTTTAACTAAACTACAAGTCTAGAAAATGCTAAGGTGCTTTGCAAAATTTTAAGGACAGCTTTAAGTCCTGAAGTCACAAGTTCAGAACACGTCCATATGTGTAAGAATGCACACACGAGAAGTTATTACAAAGTGAGCATTTAAGATACCTGTACAGCTGATGTGTTGACATCAAACTTTCTGAAGATAGCAAATGCCTCCTCAAAGAGCTCATTACTGATAGCTATATTTGCTATGTCTGGAGCATCATAGTTATCCAAGCGATTGATATACTCCATGACACGGGTACGATCAGCCTTAATAGCTGTAAGAATGAGCAGGTTCTGCAGATTTCTAAACAGACAAAAACAAAAGTAAGTAGCAATAATGGTCTTGGKAAGTTTCCTCTCTCTTCTGGAGAGGGTGCTAGTTCGATTGCTACTACACGTTACAATAATTTAACATCTATACTGTGTGTAAATCCACGTTTTCTGACTTAGTTTTGACATTACGCACCTGTGTTCACTAAACACAGAGTTGTCGAGAACAATTTTCTCCAGCAACTCAATGAGCTCATTGGGAAGGTCGGCAGTCATGAAGGCTTTCACAGTAACAGAGACTTCCTCAGGGTCCTGTGTCTCTGACAGGGCAGTCTGTACAACCTGTCGGCAGAGAGAGTCATTGTCAAATCAGGTAAGTTAACTGTGAGCAAATCAAGTTAGGACAGCACCASCTTTTATTGTTTTCTCTATTATACCTGATCAATTAGTGGTCTTCTGTAAGGGTTGCTTTCCAGGAGGACACTTGCCCACAGCTCAGGGTCTTTACGACGAACTAAGTAGCGGGAGAGGCTTTTGAAGAGAGAATTCTCATTGCATACCTAGCAAAAAGCAAAGTTTATTCAGAGTGAAGTCACAGTCACCTGAAGCCACAAASAGATGAGCTTTTAAAACACTGTATGTAACATCAAATAAGCCTACTGGAAATGTAGACTAGAAATCTCAAGCTTTAAGMCTTCCATTAATCTCCTCTTCTAGGATGTCCAGGGAAAATATCATTTCCAATTAACTTGAAGATTCAAATAGCTTAATATTCTACTGTAAGTGAGAAAAACATAAGTCTGAAGTAACGAGCCCAACGTAGTCTGGGTTAAGATTTAACTTGCCAGTCAGCTGCCTCCACATACTTACATTAATAAGTTCCAAGTCACACTGTCCACGCTCGTAAGCCACACAGGCCAGGTGAGGGTCTCTCTTCTCACAGTACTTGCCAACAACCCGGCTGTCATAATAAGGATTCTCACGCAGGAATCTTTCTGGGTTGTTGTTGCTGTCAATGTATATTTTGGCCAGTGCATTGTGAGTTGCAGGCTCCTCACAACCCTCATGAATTCTTGCCTCCAGCCAGGGCAGAAGGAGTTTCAGCCTAGAAGGAAGAGTTTTTTGCATTAGAGAGGTTGAGTGAATCCACTGCACAGTTCCTTCCTAAGAACATCAGCTTCGGTATAAGAAGGAGTCATTAAATAAACCAAAGAGTTACAGTGACCCAGAATTAAAACAGAGGAAGAATACAGTGGTATAATTTTTTGACAGTATTCCTTAAAGAGCATTATGTGCCATTTTCTAAAGACACAATTATCTGCAGGCTGCTCAGTGGAGACATGATATCAGYCAAGAATTAAAGCAGACTTTTGCTGTCCACTCACCCAAAGGCTGTTTCTGGTTTTACACATATCGATCAGTACAAGGTTTAGCTGCATAACAAGCACATGCACTGACTGGGTGAGCAGTGCAAGACTAAGAATAACCTTCAAAGACTAAATTACCAATTTGGTAGTGTTAACAGACTTGTAGAAGTTGAATACCTGTTTCTCTTCTCCACCTCTGCAACAAGTTCATCAGTCGAAAACTGACCTCTCACTACAAGGATAAGATTCTTTATCACATCTTCGGAGCAATCCACATCAAGCAATCCACCAATAACAACAGGCAGACGGCTTGGATTGACCTAAATAGGATTCATTTAAAGAAGTCAGTCTGTTGTCCTGGAACACACGCAGYCAGCACTTATTGCTTGAAGTTCACATGAAGGCTGCCTTTCTAGTTCAAAGCAACCTTATTTTCTTACTCTCACTCCCGGACTCCCAAGGTCTGAACAAGCTTGAAAGTCAATTCTTCAGACAGCMGTGGTTCACAACTGTTTCAGTGGCTCACTAATATGCTCAGACACCAAGACAGCCCTCCTAATCAAGTTAGTGTTAGGTCCTTAACCAAATGATAAAGGAAAAAAGTCCTTTCTAAAAGGCAGGAAGTTACCTTAAGAATCACAGTTTTTGCACCAAATCTTCTTCCTTTAAGACATGAACATTAGTGAGAAACTGCTCTAACCTGACTAAAGAATAAATAAAGAGATTCAACTATCATGCAAGGGCTAATTTAAGGCCACTGAACAGTTCTGGCATGAGGCTGCTTACAGAATACTTGTTCACAAACATTATGGCTGTATTTATATACAATACAAAAAAGGTTGATGGGTTTGACTCATTAAACCCAAAGGACTGGTTGCAACTTACCTTCTGTACATAAATCTCAATGTATTTTTGGAGATTGTTTCTGTACAAGTACAGCACCAAGTCATGCACAAAGTCAAAGCGATCACACACAATGATGAGTGGTAACTGGTCAGTAAGTTTTGCTTCCTATAAAGAGAAAAGYTTCAGTAATTGGGTTTTCTGTTTATGTTTAAAACAAGACAATCACTTAAAGCAGAAAAATATGGCAAGGCAAGATTAAGACCTCCAAAAAATATTGACAGTTTATGATTCAWTTTTTTTTTCTTCCAATATGCAAAGTAGGAGAGTTTGCACCTACTTCAGTACCTACAGAAGCTTTTTGAAGTTTAACCCTGTCCTTTTCATGACAGAGTCTACAGAATTTTACAAACACAGTACAACTATTAAGTCTAAGCTATATGTGGCATTTTTTAGTTGCCACTGGTGTTTGATGTGCAGGATTAGCACTCTGGGATTTCAAAAGCAATTCAACCAAGACTAGATTATGCTGTGGATCATAATGGAAAGCTTCCATACAGAACCGACTTCAAGTCTCATGTATCTTGTGGACAGTATCTTCCAGCTACAGATTTAGAGAACAGCACAAGAATCAAGCTAGTAGAAGCAGTACTTAAACTGCTAATCAGATTAGTTATCTAAAACTGTTCCAACTTGGAGCACAAGATTACACTAGTTACAGAACAGAAGCTTGACTGAGGTGGACAGTATCCTAGATGCGTATTTCACATCAGTTGAGAGCGCACATCCCAGAATATAATCCTACATACATATAAAAATTACACTTAAGGAGTTTACATAGGGAGGCCTATACTGGGAGATTTACCTGGTACATGTCCTGCACATTCCAGACAYGGAACAGCACAAAAAACAATAGTTTTCATCAGGAATTTGACAACTGCATAACTTATCTTAGGTGGCTCGATTATTTTACATACCTTATACCTCAGCGACACCAGGTTATTTTCTAGGATTTTCTCATTTGAGATATATTGCCATCTCCAGATATGATCAGCAAAAATCTAAGACTATGCTATGCAACTGACAGGCATGAAGGCAGGAAATGTTCCCAGATAAAGTTTCCCCCACCCACACTGTTTCTGAAGTATTTCTAGAAACACTAGCAATGTTAGATTTATTCAGTAAGATCAGCATTAATAACAGACTACAGAATCTGAACTGGATTACAATATCTTTTTCCACTCTTTGGAAGCAAGCTTCAGAGAAGCTCCAAGTCCCACTTASATTGGCTGGCAACCTAGCAGAGCTGAACTCCAGTTCACCTGGATGAAGTTTAGGAAATATATGCGACTTCCATGAGTGAGAAACGTGAGACCCAAATTCCGGAAGGATTCATGGTATTGTTGCTGTTCACATACAGCTACCGCAGTTAGGATGATTATAGTGTAAGTAGTTTTATTTGATCTATGAATTCATTTGGCATCATGGTTATTTCTCAACCATGAAATTACTTTTTTTTTTTTTTTTTTTTTTTTTTTTTTTTTTTTTTTTTTTTTTTTTTTTTTTTTTTTTTTTTTCCTTGAACCCCCATTTTTCCGGGTTTTTTTTTTCTTTTTTAAAATCTTTTTAAAAACTTTTTTTCCCCCTTTAATTTTTTTTTTTTTTTTTTTTTTTTTTTTTTTTTTTTTTTTTTTAAGTTGACAACTGTAACACAAGTTTTAGGTAAGATGGTGTTCAGTTTCAGTTTCCTTTTAGTTTCAGAGGTTAACCTTTAAGAGCAGCAAGGAATTTTTCAGTCAAATTCTCAACTTTCAATTTTTAGATATTGTTCCAGACTCAGACTCCGCTGGGAGGTACTGCCAACACAATAATGCCTCTTTTTAAGAATACAGATGGATSCTTAAGTTAGACACGCTAAGGATCTGTGCCTTCACAGAGCTGTCTCATTTCAGTGGTGAGAGATCACATATACCAGAACCTAAATCGGCCAAGACAATCCACTGCTATCCAAACCTTACCTTGAGGAAGTTTTTAACACGTTCTGGATCATAGCAGTTGCTCTCCCGACAGATTCTTTCTACTTCTTTAATTTGTCCAGTCTTGCATGCAGCTTGAATATATTTGAAGTGCACATCTGGATCCTGGCTGAAGTTTACAATAGAGCCCAGGAAATAAAACAAACCTTAAGAGGAAACAATTGATATGTTACTTTGCTAGTCCTTGGCACGGATCAACACAGTAGGTTCTGAGAAAGCCTGCCCACCTACAGAATATCTGAAAATCTGAGTCTGGCCTGTTGCAGAAATCTGCATCTATTTCCTTCTATTCATGCAAGTATTGCATTTTATTTTGCACAAAGGCCAACCTCARTTCAGCTAGGGTAAAGAGTAATATGTTTTATCAGACTTGAACAAAATCCAACGCATCACCAGTTGATGCAGACCAGTTTTGCTAAGTCRATGTACCTTCCATTTTCCCCTAGACAGGGGCAAGGGAGAGTTTAGGAAACCATAATTAGAGTACCAAAAAAGCTACTCTTACACAGCATACTTATTCCTGTGAAAGATGCAATGGCTGTTTTTCCACAAGCCATAAAGCTTGCTTCATGTACTCCTACTGCTTCACCTTTATTACTTTAGGCACATGACTAAGTCACTTAATCAAGAAAGATTAATGGGTTCTYAAAAAAAAAAAAAAAAGAGAAAAAAACCACCCCCCAGCTCACTGGTTACCAAACACCATCTTATTCCACTAACCATTCTCCATATTTTAGAAGTTCATGATTACGCCATGTTCTTCCTCTGCAAGGTTTTCTTTAAAGTTTAGCAAGACAGTGTTCAGCCACACATCTGCAGAGATGTGGACAATGAAGTACCAATATTGACTATGCTATATCTTGCTGTTCTTAGAAATAAAAAAAATCCTAAACCCAAAGGCTACACAAACTTCAGATGATCATATGGGACAAACAGAAGGCCAGCAGCTTCTTCAAAGTACTTTTTCTTTCTATAGCTCAGGAAGTTCTTTGTTAGTGTTTCAGAAGCCTGAAATATGKAGCATTGAACCCTGACACCGAGCTTACAGAGGAATTAAGGTTTAGTTTAGGTTTTGAGACAGCTCTAAGATGTAGGTAATTAAGCTCAATAGGGCCTTCTAGGTTCAACAGATGAACAAGCATTCCTGTAAGGTGAGCAGTAACTTAATTTACTACAGACCAGAACATAAACTTACCTTCAAAGCTCTTGAAAGACTCAAACAACTCTATAAGGGACTGCGTTGATAACTGTTCGTGGTATTTTGAAGCTACCTGGACACAGATCTGCAGGTTCTGACGGATGTTRGCAGACAACATAGCACGCAGACACTCCAGAGAGTCTTCTACTGATAAGGAGCCAAAATAATTCACCAACCACTGCAGAGAAAAATAAGCCATTTTAGACTCAACTAGACACCTACACTCCGAAATCACTGTTGAAAACAGTTTAAGTTACTAGGATTTTGCTACACTTGATATATATTTTTCTATACCTCGGGATTGAGAAGATGAGTGTGAACTACCGCACGTTTAATGTCATACAAGTCTGTGAAGTGTTCTAGTGCTCTCTGCAGCAAACCAGCTTTCTCACACAGCTGAGCTATGTGAGCCCGGTCATAATGAGTAAACATTTGGTTTCCCAAGATAGCATCTGCGACCTAGAAGAAATAATTGAGAAAGTTTCATTTAGTTCCCAAACACTAAATCAGTTTCTACAGCATTATCAAGCTCAATGATTAGCTCTCCCGAAACAGGGCTCTCTAGCTTGAGATAAACTATTTCAATCACAGCACTGAGGCCAAAAATTAGCAGCAACTTCCATATTGCTTCKGGGAAGTCTGCATAAATGAAGAAATACTTTAAACGCTTTCAAGTGAAACATTTAAAAATACCAAAATTGCAACTGCAAATTAAAAATACTAGTTTCACAGTTCAAGTAGAGCTGTCTTAGGGATTTAACTGTTTACCACTGCCATCTGATGCGGGCCATGGTTTAGTCTTTGGCCAGTCTAGGGACAAGCCTGATCCCATATCAATTTAATTTTGAAAGCATACCTGAGGTGCATGCATGAGGTTCATCTCAAGTAAACGTGTCTGTAGGGGACCTTCTGAGGGACGATTATTCTTCAGTGCATCCAGCAAGAAGGCTGTACATTGCTGAATCAGATTATATTCCATAAAGACATCCACAATCTGCAAGAAGATTGCATTAAAACATTGTTTAGCTACCAATT
>NW_020455755.1:2448854-2463980 GCF_003342845.1 Nothoprocta perdicaria
CAGGAACTGGGTGCCTATGTAAACAAAGTAACACAAAGCACAGCTTCCACTAAAGCTAAACCCAGTTTACACTCATATCACTAAGGTGCAACTTAGTGTACTTAAAACTAGGCAGAAAACAATATTGTAACAGTAGTTAGAGCATGCCTCCTCTTACTAGTCTATGGCCTTGAAACTAATATTTCATAGCAATAAAATGATTTACTTGTGTTATGTCTGCAAGGGGCTCTTCATCCTGGACAAGCATTTGTGCAAACTGCTGTCCTTGATCAGGGCTGATTCTCATTACRTTTCTCAGCAAGAAAATCCAGTCTGGAGTATATCCAACCTGCAGAGAGTGAAAAGCAGTTACTCAGCAAGAACACAAGCATTACTGAAATACAGAACTTGGTAAAAGCTACTRTCAGTATCTTACACAAGTCAGTTGTAACTTCTTCATTTGGAAGAGGCTACATAGAGAAGTGTGAAAGGAATCAGGTACCAAGTCTGGCAGGGATKGTTAATAATTACCTTAGAACAAACTATATAGTTCTATACAGACCCTCAGATACCCAGTTACATCGAGTTGCCTTTGGAACACAGGCTAGTCATTCTTGAATACAGGACAGGAATAACACATTAGTTTCTTCTCACCTTCTTTGCGTACAAAACAATCTTCTGGACTTGTCCTGTTTCAGCAAAACACTGGATAACTTTGTTGGGAACGTTGGCTCTTAGATAGACACTAAGTGCTAGTGTGGGATCAACAGACTTCACAAGGTCTCCCAGCTCCTCCGAGCACTCCAGCTGTTTGGAGACACACATACCGTCAGTCCACACTGACAGTGCAATGCTGAAATGCATTAGGACACTCTCCCCCATTTATCTTCCTTTTGGTCTTTCCTTGAGAAGTTCAAAGCCCAATTGACTGCAAAAAGAGCTGGCTAGTGCTGTCATCTAGTGGATTCCTTTCCTTATGTTGCTTTGAAAGTCACAAGTACATTTTTAGGACTAGTAAGAACTCAGTGATCCAACATATTAAGGCATTGCTTCACCTAATTATAGAAGTTTAGCCTCCGCTCAAAGTATTTGAAAGAGTATCCAAAAAAAGCCTGAAATGGTTTCAGAAGAAACAGCAGCTGCTCTGAAGCCTTTCATGCAAAGTTTACCCTGGTGCAGCCTTGAACAGTTTTATTAATTCTACATAATCATCCAGTCAATTCTCTTACAGTAATACGAGTCAATTACAGGTGGATGAACACCTCATTTGTTAGATCASAGTGAACTAAAGGTAGCCCAATAAATTTCTCTTTTTAAAAAAGGGCTRTCTGCCAGGTATGCCCCTTTAGGGCCTTAAACGCAACTCTCCCAAGTTTACCTTATCTTCTTTTAACCATTTTTCCAAGAGCTGYTTGCGTCCCTGCTGAAGCACTGGTCTGCAGAGTTCCAGAGACTCATACTTATTCAGCTGCCCTTGATCAAGCAGAATGCCAAAATACTGCAGTAAAGGGGAAGTCTGTCCTGGCTGAGCTGGAACACTCTGGAACCGGCGTATGGTGTCTGGAGTACGCAGGATTCCCTGCCAGRAAGAGATGCACTTTAGTGTTCTGTTCCACTATGATGACTTGGCAAGAGTTTATCTAGAAAGCTGAAGTTAGAAGTGCTTTCTGCAGCAACATTAAACTTTGCCAGGCCAGAATAACAGCCAGAAAGAGTATGATTGAGCATCAGCTCAGGCACTGCTTTCAAAATGCGCAACAGTAGTTTATTAAAGTAGTTCCAACAGAAATATAGATTTCAGTTCAGAGAGCTGTCTTACAGATTTAAGAYGCTTCACCCTGCAAGCAAGCTCTTTGCTCCTAATGTCCTTTTTATTCTATTTCCAGCTGCTGCCTCAGCGGGAGGTTGTCTTTTCACAGCAACTTTACTTATCATTGCAGGTGTTAAGATGAATGCTAAAAACATACCAGGCAGCCATTATTTCATTATTTAATCYCTTCCCCCATTGCAGACTTCACAAAAGCTTTACAGTCTTCCAGCATACAAGGGGTAGTCTCAACATACAGTGTAYAAGTTCTCCATAGGTTATGTTAACAAGTTCTAAACTAGTGCAAGAGAAGCTGTTGTGAAACACTAGTCTTATCACCTACGAAACTCGGTGAGCTCTTCTGAATCATGATATTTAATTTGGAGTTCAACACTATTTTCAGATCAATTCTGTTCTATTCAGGTCTATTACCTTGGGGGCATTAGCTGCCACTTTTGCTGCCTCTGAGTAGTTCCCTTGCGCAAACAGTGCATTGAATTTYCGGGCAAAAAGCTCCTCAGCTCCTGCCAGGTTGTTGCGGACAGCCATTCGCAGGGCTAGGTCAGGATTCTGCAACACGTTCGTGATGTAGGGAATGATATTCTCTTCTTCCACACACACCGACAGCACCTAAGTAAGTTAATAAGGAGAACTTCTAGTTACTCTAAATATAACAGTGCRCCAAATCACAAGCTGATTTCTAAAAGGAAAACTATGGCACATATAGAAAGTTATTCTATTCCTTGACAACTGCAAGGTCTTGCATTTTTATCTAGAAAGGAAATTCTGGATGAGAAGAATCTCTACTATCCACTGACTGCACCAGAAGAGATGAACCACTGTCATAATCTAACATTAACTAYTTACAGATGCTAGAGATACAGGGTTAAATATTGTGTTTCTATAACCTGTCCTCAGCATCTTAACTGCTCCTGATCAGTAGTACTTAAGTTTAACAAGCAACAGTATTTGTGTAGGAAACCAGAAGCCTACTCCTATTTCAGGTACCAGATAATACTATATATTGTTCATTCTGTTATTCCATTTTGTTCATCTCCAGAGGTTTTAGACACTGACATGAATACTGCAGTGAATCAGTAAAGACCAGTGGGTTTGGCTAAGCAAGGGGGTTCCAGCCCACAGTTCCTTACTTGTCCCTTTCTGTTGACCCCTATAATCCCAGCTGTTGCTTCATGCTGTGCAGTAACAAATATGGTCTCTCCACTGATTCTGTTCATGTAGATACAGGTGCCAGTTTCCAGGTCATACAAGTGGATATAGCCATATTTTGTTATCAGGAACACCACATCATGCTTGTCACTGATCTGCAAGACAAGAACAGATTCATCAGATTAGGTACTGCATTAAATAAATAAAGTGCCTTTGAGAATCAGCAGAGTGCCACTTTCAGAGTACTATAATAACGTTACTGTATAACTGAGTATTTGCAAAGATRCCATTATGTTAGAATCATATTTTAAGAGCTTAGAAAATTATTAAAGATACATAATATTTGTTATATAAGTTCTYTTTGAATGCTGCCTGGGTCCACAACTTGACTTATTACTACTAAAGCAGGTGCAAATACCCTCCCACGACTAAGTTAAACCACTTACACTAGTGCCAAGCCTCAGTTTTATACTGACCACCTGCTTCCAGCACTCTGCTGTACAGTCATACGGGCCAAGTGAAGCTACAGACTTGTTCTCACACTGCTCTTGTGAATATTGTACCTGCATCGCAACAGGAAAGTCATTTTGTGCCTCAGGAGGAAAGAAGACATCCACTGCTTTCTTTGGAAATGGCTGATTCCCTGTTGGTGGTGTGCCAACTTCAATGATATGCAACTGCAAAATAGATAAGCTTATTAGTTCTTGTATACAAACTATGTGCAATATATCCAATGTGTGTGTGTGTGTRTRTATATATATATGTAAACAAAGCTATAGCTACATGTTTAATGTTGGGACTTAATTCCATGTTTAAGCAAGTAAGGTASTCTTAGCAACTACTCCTTCTGAATGTTTTCACAGGCTAAAGGGACGGCAGACTATTCTGCTCCATAAAACTGGGGGTGCACAGCAGGGAGCCTGATCTTTAGTTATCACTAGCTGCTTAAAACTTTAAGAATTAAGTTAGGTCACCTTTACATACTTCAATGGGGTAACACTCTTCAGAAATGAYTTCTCTGAATCTAGCTAAATAGGGAAACAAAACAGAACTAAAAACTGGTCTACRGAATTCTAGCACTGGTATTATGTTGCTCATTAGCCTTGGATCATTAGTGTTTACAGTTTTTTCATCTTCTAATTCAAACACAACAAACACAACTTAAATCTTAGATCAAATAAAAATATAATAGTTTATTTAAGCTCAGCTTATGAAATAAGTTTACAATATGTTTAGAAACAAGTCTTACCTTACCCCCAGCTTGCCCTCTTACTGCAAAACAGAAGAGTGTGGATTCYTCAGCATTTCCTTCCATCTTGAACTGTGCGAAGCTAGCTGCGTGCCCTTCAATTGGCTGTGACACTTTTCTATCTACAGAATAGAGCTGCATTGCTCCCACAACACGGTTTTGCTAGACAAGACAGAACAAGAACGAGAAGAAGGTAACTGACCAGCATTTCATGTGCATTGGCTTTGGTAAATACATTGTCATATCACGCTGAAACATCATAACGTCTTTGATAGAAGGGTGCCTTCAGACTCTTGACACTTTACTAGCGTTCAAGCCACTGTTCTAAGGTCTCTAGTTGCACTAATTTCATTATTTAAATATTTACAAGCATTTGCATTCCTAACAGTGTTTTAGGCAGACCACTTCAGTCCTGCTCCCAGAGAACATGAGCCAAGCTCCAAGTCTTCTGCGTGGGTCTCGGTCGTGGTAACGTACCTGGGCGGATATGCCGGTTAGCAGCAGCCATTTCTGCTTGGCATCAGTGCGGTAGTTGATGATCTGGCAGCCAGCAAGACTAGAGTGACGATCAAACATTTTCACAGGCTGGGACTCCCCCTCCATGCTCCAGTGATAGACGGCGTTATCCGTCACAAGAGCGACGGTATTCAGAGAAATCCACTTCCAGAAGGTGACATCGTCTGTCATTGTATGAGCCTTCATTTTGCTCTTCATTTCAATGTTAAATATTTGAAGCGTTTTTCCAGCTAGAAGACACAACCTTGTCAGTGAGGCTGCAGCTTCCATCTGCCATTTCATGCACTGGTTAAAAGCAGAGGAGCTACACTATAACATTAAACTCATGACCTGCTTGCTTTTAGAGAGCGCCACTGTATATTGCTTGTATCATTCAGTGATSAACTGCCACTTTTAACTACACCATATTGCTGGAGCTAGTTCTGCTATCACACAATTGTATAAATTTGGGACYGAACTGGTCATCATTATCCACCTTAAGCAGACGTGGAAAACAGCTTTTTACAAAACAAGAGCTTCAGCATCACRTACATCATATCGGAGTTAAAGCACTGCTGAGTCTCTTGAAGTACAGCGCACTATGCCAGGGTCACTAAAAACTACTTCCACATTCATTTTAGGCATAACAAAAACAGAATGGAAAGTTCAAGTTGATAGAAGGCTTTTGCAATTCAGACTCATTAACTAGAACCCTTCAGTTACACTAATGGGTTACACAGAACTACCAGATGCAAATTGTACACTACCACAAACTGTGCAAGGAAAGGAATCAAGTGACTAACACAAGCTCTAAAAGGTTAAAGTGCTTTGAATTCCACAGAATGGTGACTATATGCATCCTCACAATCATTTTTAGTTAATTCCACCAGAGAGAATCCACAATGCAGCGTATGTATGAAAATATTCCTTCTTGTTCAATAAAGAGACAGACTTCCGACCAACTCTTGCTAGTTTAGGAGACAGCTATTTAAGTATGTGATAATGTAGCCCTGGAGGAATACTAAAAGATTAGGTGAAACTAGATACAATCTATTACAGTTATTAATTATCTGAACACGATAAATGTCATTTGTGCAACTGTCTTCACTCACTAAGGATTAGTTTAGAAGTCATCACTGGTTCAACCATCAAAATAATGAGCCAGGAGTTTCTCCAGCCAGTGCTGGAGAAGTTTGTCTAATGGAGCCTAACTTGGGCTATGGGAYAGCAATTTTCTCCTTTGCTAGTGCAGCGGGAGCGTTACAGTCAAGGGAGAAGAGATTCAGGTAGCATCTATCCTACACAATAAACAAGATACATAAGAGGCAAGAACCAGACTCAAGTTGAAAGGGGTCAGACTTATTTATAAAAAGCTTAGTATTGAGATTATTGTGCTAAGTTAAGTGCACTCTGAGCTCTTGAGTGAATTAAGTTTCTGAATCTTAAAGGATCCCCATGCTTGGAAGGGCACCAAAAAAACCCTCTTGATTTAAGGTTTTTCACTGTTTCTAACTTCATTGTTCAGCGTGCACTTTACATCCGAGCCATTTGATTCTTTCTCTTTTCATAAGACAGGACAAGAACTAGTACAATCAATTGAGATAACTCACCATCTGCACACACAAGAAAGCATTAAAGTTGTGACAAAACAGGAGCACAGTATTAAAGACAAACTTCAAGAACACAAGAATACATTTAGATCTTATAAATATTACCAATATATGAGTTTCTACAATGACAGAGCATTTGAAGCTGCTTCTCAGAAGAGCCTGGAAGAATGCTTGTTATCCACAGYGCCAGAGACATGGTGTTAGCTGACCTTGTGCTCTATTAACTACATGAGTCTTCCACAAGTAGTTTTACTTTCCTTATCGCTGACTGATACTATGATTATGCAAACACTGGTGCACCAGCCTTCTTCTGGCCAAACTTCAGGCCCTTCAGGAAYATTTCCTCCCTCTCCACAACCTTAATATTCTCCTGCGCTTAAAAGATCAGATCTCACTTGCCGCTAAAAAGATCCAGAATAGAGATGCCAGAAGTATTCTTAAAGCCTGAACTCTTCTTCTCTTCCTGCTAAGAAGTCATAAACATTTGGATTGTGAAGCAAATATTCACCCTAATGAGAAAACTAGTCGCAAGCCTTACTGCCCAGCTACTTTCTGAAGGTTTAAATCTAAGCTCCCCAAAAGTTCTGTAAAATTGGCAAGGGATAGTCCCACAGGAATAGCCTGAGATTTGGATCATTCATAAACTAGTCTTAGAGAAAGCTCTTGAGCAACTTGAAACAATTCTTTTTCAAGATCTCCATACCTTTTAATGCAATGACTTTACTAGCAGGATTCATGATAGCGCTGTCAGCCGAAATTGGTCTTCGAATAGGGTTGCTGGGGTCATTCATGTCAATGATCACCACTTGAGCCTGTTCTCCTACTTTCTCTCTGATGCAGATGAATTTGTCAGATTCCATAGTCAGGGTGCTGAAGCCAATGTTTGCTGGGTTGATGCCCAGATTTTGGAGCTGGAAGACAAAACGGTTTAGCCATAAGTTACAACTGCAGTAGAGCTACCGACAGGTCTCATGAAAGTTGTRAGAGACACCAGGCCTCATATCCCTATATGACAAGACAGCTAGAAGCCTGCTGCCCGTAAATGGTACGACACAAGTTCTTGCCCGCTCCCAGTTATGCCCAGCAGCCTTYCTGAAGAAGCCTGGCGGAGTTCAAGTACTTGGTACTTTGTCTTCAGGACTTATCCACAACTTGCTGCTTTTAGAACTCAAGCGTTGAGCCCCTCAGATTGCTTAAGGTGCCCTGAGCCTGCTCCTGTGAGCAGTACCAGTGTCACAGCTTCAATATTTACTCTTATCAGTTTTGCCTCCAAACTTGGAGCCCTAACTTATTCCATCTGAGCATGGCAGGCAGCTATCACTATTTCAAGCTTAATGTCACATGTGAAGCATCTGAGCTTTATCGTTATCCCTGCAGAGTTAAAAAAAGAGCTACCTGTCTAGCAATTAGCATGGCTTGACTAGCAGCAAGGCTGTGTATTATGGGGAAGGCAGAGTCAGCATACACAAGATGTTGTGTACTGAGCTCAGAAATGCTTCATCTGTAGCCATCTTTCAAACACAAGATAACAACAAATCATCTCACTTCCCACTGAGCTGCGATCTGCTTCTACAGACCCTTACATGCTTACCTTCAAATTACAATTCCAGCATAGCTTGCACAAGAAGTTTAGCCAAAGCCACTTCACTGCTTTTGCAACAAATCAATGTGTTAAAACATCATTACTRGAAGTTTATTCCATTTTTAACAGTACAAATGAGGACAAAAACAACAAAAAAATGGTTTCATGCTACATATAGATGTCCAGCTTGTGGGTGGCCCAGGACATACCTCAGGAACGTGGCTCCGTTTTGTTACCACAAGAGGAATTTTTTCTAACATTTGAGACATTTTTTTCCCCTAGGAGATTACTTCTACTGCAAACCCTTTCACATCTTCTAAAATGGCCGGATCTTCAAAGCCATTTTAAGTTTAGAGGACTAGTTTGAAGCAGAATGCTAAGCTCTTATCAGTTGGGCTCTGCAGGGCTTGGAGATGACCGCGCCTTAGCTATTCTGTTGCAGCTTCTGATAAACAGGGTGTTTTACTACACTTCCCTTTTGTTCTGCCTCTCAGACAGCACATGCAAGGAAGTAACGCTTGAATTATGGCATGCCATGTATTTTGTATTTTATATTTTATATTTACCCTTTGAAACTCTCCAGCGGGGTTCAAGCATGTCAAGTTTTTAATCCTATACTAAAAAGACATATTCAGGCTCTCTAATGCTTAGGGGCTCCTTTCATGATCATTTTACATAATGAATTAATAATATCTTTTAGTAATACTAGGTCCATCCAGCTTTTCTACTTCTGAAGTAAGAGATGGTAGGGCTAGAACCACAACAGATTTAAGCTTAATTCTTGAAGGCAGTTATCAAGCTAGTTATCCTGATGCTGACCAGCTGAAGCCATTCTTTCACAGGAAAACACCTAAATTTCCTGCAGCTTAACATAATGAACACTTTCACTCAAGCACAGCTTCCCTACAGATCCATCCAACTGACATTAAAGGTAGGAAACTCCTTCAAATGAGGAGTTCTTTTTTTCTTTTTTCCCTTTAAATCAAGTGTTTTAGCTGACTCTTACAGGAGACAGATGTCTTAAAGAGATTCTGCTATCTGTGTGTCCACTACACAGGGCTGTAAGCAACCCAGTCACCATCCCTGGTGAGCAGAGAAGTTTTGAAGATGGTAATGGTCTCATCTGGTAGAGCTGGACAGATTTACTAGGAGGAGGTGYTTCCTTTTACTAGGGCTGCAGGCTCAACTAGTGCAATGTTATTTATCAAATGTTCAGTTTCCTTGCTAATTTGCAGTTACAGCGTGCCAGGTACTCAGCCTGGTAGTAAACTCACAGCGCTATACTCAAACTGACACTGCTAAATAGAAAAACAAAATAATTCAAGGAACAAGTTCTGGCAGATGGCAGACCTCTTAGGGAGGTCTAGACTTAGCCACTCAATTGAAGTTGCTTAGATGCTGCAAAACAGATTTATCTTATTATGACCAATCTCTGCCATCTGCTAGGAGTGACATCTGAGGTGTCCATCCCCGGTTAGGACTGGTAGATGGGGACTGAAGACCATTTTCAATCTTTTTTTTTTTTTGTTGTTGCTGTTTTGTTTTTTTAAATAGATTTAGTCAGCACTGAAGTTCTGAAGAAAGCCTGGAGATACTTTCAGACAGAGGTATGACCATTAGTGAGGTCTAAGTACACAGTAATTTCTATTAACAAACCACCACAATTTCATGAGATCTAAGTTTATGAATCAACTCTATTTTAAGTATTGAGACATGCTTGATCAGCCAAGATAATACCACGTCTCCCTTGATTTCCCTTGAAGCTAATAGTGAGTATTATTGATACCCAATTATGAGGCACACAGCTCTTAAAAGTAAAGACTAATGCTTGGAGTACTTATTATTCCCTTCTCCTAAGTTCTAAAGGCTAAAGTTCAGATGACTGAGGTGGTGATGTTCAGAAAACTAAGCAAAGCAAACAGATACACTGAGATTAGTATTACACAACATGGCCAGAGGTATTTTGGGGATGTAGTATTGAAATACTATTAGAAAYAGTACTGAGGTTTTCAAACTCTTCTGTGAAGGCAGTGGTTGATGACAGCAGCACTAAGAAATAGGTTGCCAGAGAGATGTGGCAACTGCTCTCCTAGAGATGCAGCCTTCAAGGAGTCTGGCAGTTGGATGGTTCAGTCAACTGCACACTGTACTGAGCCACCAAGTTACACGGTAACATTTATCTGAAGAGTGTTAAGAGAGGTAAATCTTTAATACGGCAAACAAAAGTCTGACTAGCAAGATCATGTTTTCACTGGAAGACGMTCCAGGCACGTTCTTGGTAATTTACCCAGAGAAGTTCCCATTAAGCTTGATGTCAAACGTCAGCAGTTTTACATGCGTATGAACAGCCTGGTTGGCCTCTTCCTGGAAGATTTGCTTTTTTTGTGACCATTTGCTTAGCTGTCAGATAATTTCTCCTCGCCTACAAGGAAGGGCACAGAAGTGCTGAGCACGCGTTTCACCGCAACTCCAACACTCAACAGGATGTAACCACTGCTCTTGCAGCCACAAGCTCAGTCTCTGCCCAGAGCCACTTATCTGCACACAGCTACAAGTCACACAGTTGTGCAATAACAGGAATACTACTAGTCTTTCAGGAAGCACAGAACAGCCACCTCCATGTGCAGCAAGTCACAGTTCTGTCACAACAGCAAGGTTTTACCCGACTTTGTTTGAACAARTGAGGCACCAGGCTATATTTAAGCCAYTTATTTGTTCCTTATGTGATACTCRGGCAAAGCAAATTTTAAAATCGCAAAAGACATGGATCTATGCTGATCTCCTAGAGTGACTGACTACAGTTCTGCAACACAGGAGCCCTACAGCCTGTTAGCCGCACTGAAGTACTCCCTATTTACCAATGCAGGGTAAGCACTACAGTTTGACAGGTTAGGAAGTCATGTTTTCAACAGATAAGAGATCTCTGTAATATTCAAGACCTCTTTTACTTCCCTAACCTTCCTATGCTGTGCCCCAGCCTCAAAGGCTGAGGTTATTATCCGATCTGCAGCTCCCCATGTGCTATGCGACTGCTTCAGCTCAAAGTTAGAGCTTGGACCTGCTGTAACTTGATCATAAAACCACTGGCCACAATTACTTATCTTTGGTTAAGTAACCACGGAGCCCCAGCATGAAGCTGTCACCAAGACGAGCCAGGTCTGTTTGCTGCAGTATCCGTTAGGGACATGCCAAGAGGACTAGGGCCTATGCACGGTAAGGGTGCCTGTCCAATTAGGTCACACACACACACACACACACACACGTTTCAGGGAGCCTAGATCCAACATGGCCTTTTTTTGTTATGAATTTTCACCTATACGCTCTGTAAGAATACTCCAAGTTCATTGGTTCTAGGAATTTGAGTCTACAGAGAAGCAGAAACTGGGGAAGGGGAACCAGCATTAGAGACAGCCTTTAAGTTCCACCACTAAAGAGCCCAGTGCTTCAAACTAGTGCTGTAATAGAAGAGGTTTAGTGTTTTAGGACATACTAAGCTATGAAAGAATTGGTTTTTCAGGATGGTCATTGTTACAGTGAAGTTGTTCAACTGCAAGTTTATTATGCGGCACCTCTGCCATTCAGCTGCACTCAGTTATCTCCCTGAGACAGCCAGACACAGTTGTGAGAGCAGGTCAAGCACTAGAAGAGCACAACAGGCCCCGGGTTAACTTTTCCACCAACTAGATACAGGAACATTCTTCCTAGTTAAAAGGATAGTTCTGTCTCAATGTCAAAGACTATGACTGCTCATTGCAGAAGTTGCTGTTCTCAGTACTGCCTACACTAGCCAAAACAACAGATTTTTAATATAGAAGTTGATAAAAGTATTTGTTAAATGCTTTAAGTCATATAAAGTGCAGCAGCATGCCTAGACCAATCAATTTTGTGTACTTTAGGACAATACGGCTAAATTAAGTTGTGGTCAGCTCATCTCCTTCTAGCTTGTGTTGTTCCTTTTCATTCACCAGGAACATGTAATATCATAGAAGTTTCATGCATCCATTACAGTTAACAGTTGAATTTTACTTTCATCCTCCAGTACTGATCCCATGGGCTGCTATTAGGTGCCAGATTTGCAGTCATTCAACATACTCTGATCTCACACTATGGGTCCACTGGATTGCTTTCCCATGGATACTTCAAATAAGAAATTTCACTGTAAAATTCTATGACAAGAGTCTGGCAGTTTTGATGGCAGAAGAACCAAAATTTTCCTTGGAAATCTCTAAGGGGACAGTTCTGCTGCTGCTGCACAGCGTTGCTATTTTGTGCCAAAGCTGACTTCTACAGTAGACAATACACAGATAACAGCCTGCATTCCCAAAGCTGCTCCGATTTGGGAGCTAGGTACTCTTGCCTAATATAAAACCTCCGACCCAGCAACACAAACATAAAAATCAAAAGTTCCTTTAGACCTGGTAAGGTAATAGTTTGTCACATGGTACTTGTCCTGGTCCGAGGGGATCTTCAGTTCAAATTATGGGTACTGAATATGCTGTAATGCATCCCAAGGAGATTCAGAAGCACCACTGCACAGGGCTSTTGGAACCATCAACCCTTCACTGCCACCCATATCGGCTCACTAAGGTGCTAACTGCAACAGTTAATGCCAGCAGCCTTGAAGCAAGGTGACATGGACTGCAGCTGCCTTGAGACATGGGGATGAAGACAAGTTTTGCACAGACTTGACCATTTTCTGTCCATTATTATCCACTACTAGACTCTGAATGAAAGAGGCTCCAGTTGGGTACCATGTTGTTCAGTTAAACATTAGCTATACACTTGCCCACGTTGCGTAACAGTGGGCACGACAAGTTTCCTAGATGATGTAGGTCAGAAACAGTTGTGGAAGTCGTCTTGATTCATCAAGATGAGTTATGAACAGCCTGCAGGAGGCTGAAACAGCCCAGAGCTACAATAACGTAGCAATATCGCTGTTTCTGTTCTCAAACTTCACTTCAGCTAACTAGAAGGCTCAGCATGAAAACGGCACCTCCCAGCATTCAAGTTCCTCTAAGCTTTTTCAATGAAAGAAAATGAGGAAGTTCAGTAGTTACAAACCAACTGAAGGTTGTGGGCAGAGGCCCATAGGTGCAGGCTCAGAGGGCTGGACACCAGGTCTTATGACCAGCTTGTACATGCAGCTGTGAAGGGCACATTATCAAGTCACCCCCCTCTACATTAAACAGGAAGGGAAGACTGGGCAGAGGAGACAGACTTTAATTTCTGCAGTTGTAGTGGCACAAAACCTATCAGTGCCCCTGGAGTGAAGCAGATGAGTTCCATTATGTAAGAGCACTCATGTCATCAGAGACCTGCTGGTTGGTCACATGCATGGTTTGTATCTTAAATAATGCATCATAGACATGTTTCCACAATACTTTATTAAGAGCTGCTCTACTCAATACAAAAGAAAGTTTCAGCCTTCTCAATGCCAGGTTCCACATAATCCCACTACTCAAGAATATTTATTTTGCATGGAAGATTTGTTCAGTTAATGACATTTTCCTGCCACTTCTAAACAGGAGTCCAGAGCTACACTGGAATCATGAATTCTATTCTAGCTTTATATTGATATCAAAGTAAAATAGTCCACTGTTCAACAGCTTCAACGTAAGTCAGATAAATGGGAGAGAAAAAAAAATGGCAGTATTGTCATTATCTAACAATGACAGTGTGGACAATGACAGCTTATGAAGCAAAATAAGCTTCTTTTAATGGTTCCTTAACAAACAGTCAAGAAATTAAGTTTGTTTCACTCAAGATAGAAAAAAATGGTAACTTGGAGAAATCAAGGAGATTTGTTACTACGCTGGTGCCTGCCAGTTAGCCAAAGACAAGGCACCCAAACAGGCTGGCATCACGAAGAAACAGGGCTAGGGATGACAAGAAGGGAGCCATTGGAAAGTCTCACATAAGCTAGAGTAAAATTTGCCCTACAAGTTCTCCTCCAAGGGAAGCTCCTTCTCAGCCAGGACAAGCCCCTATCACTGCAGCAAGAGCACCTCAGCGCGGCGTGGGAGCTCAGGGCTCCAAGCCAGCTCCACCAAGCAGCATTAGAGGTGCACGCTCATCTGAGAGGGTAAGTTTGCCTTCTAAATAACACCAGTAACAAATTCTGGAGCGGCTCTATCGGTCAAGGGACCACTTTGGAGAAAAGCATAAATAAAAAAGCCAGTGCTTGGAAGTGACCTGTTAGTATCTTGTTCGGGTTTTGGSATAGGCCCTGGGTCTGGGGGTGTCAGAGGCTCACGGCCAGCAGGCGCAGAGCAGCCGCTGCAGCGCCCGCGGCACAGGAAACCCGCAGTGGCCTTCGCGTTTTGCTGCCATACACATTTTTTTCCCCTCACAGAGGGCAACACAAGGAGCCCCAACTCCAACGAAACAGCTTGACGGAGCCTTTTTACCAAAGGACCCCTTGACCTCAAGGGGTATTTTGCCAAAAAAAAAAAAAATGAAATAAAAAGAGAGGATTAGAGAGACATGGAGGCAAGTTTACACGCCGCTGATTCACCGCCGGCCGGGCCTCGCCGTGCGGGGCCGCTCGAGCCGCCCCGCGCCGCGCAACGCGCCGCCCAGCAGGTGCGGGCGCGGCGCCAGGCKCGCCCAC
This sequence comes from Nothoprocta perdicaria, assembly GCF_003342845.1. Taxonomy (NCBI): domain Eukaryota; kingdom Metazoa; phylum Chordata; class Aves; order Tinamiformes; family Tinamidae; genus Nothoprocta; species Nothoprocta perdicaria. The sequence continues at coordinate 2,463,357 of NW_020455755.1, forward strand.
GGCGGCGGGGGCGGCGCGCGCGGGCCCGGCGGGGAGGCCGCGGCTCGAGGCGGGGGGAAGGTGCCCTTCGGCGCGGCGGGCGCTGCCTCGGGGCGGGCGCTGCCTGAGGGCGGGCGGCTCCGCTCCCCTCCCCCCCGCCAACGGCCGCCGCCGGAGGCGCCCGCTGCCCCCGCGCGCAGCCCCGGTGCCTACCTGGAGATGCTCCTGGAAGCGGATGGGCAGGATCTGGGCCATGGCGGCGGCGCTGGTGGTAGCGGGCTGAGGCTCCAGTCCGAAGCCGGCCCGGAGCGGCGGCGGCTCGGCGGGGTCCGGGGCACAACGGGCGGCGGGACCGCAATGGCGGAGCGGGCCAGCGAGCGCGGAGAGCCGCGGCGATCCGGAAGCTGCCCCCGCCGGCGGAAGGATACAGCCACGGGAGGGAAGGAGGAAGGAAGGAAGGGGCCTGCCCTCACCTGCCCGCGCCCGCCTTAACTGCGCCGCCGGGGCGGAAGGATCGCGGCGGGCGGCGCGACGCGCCCGCGCGGGGCCAATGAGAGCGGCGGAGGGATCCGCCGCCGGAAGGGACTATTTCGGGCCTCATCACTGCTCCCTCCCCGGTCTTTTTTTTTTTTTTTTTTTTTTTTT
>NW_020455755.1:2464091-2555337 GCF_003342845.1 Nothoprocta perdicaria
CGTGACGGGTGGGGGGCCGCAAGGTGACTCGTCCCGGGGTGAAGGGGGCGCCCCCCCCCCCCCGCCATGACCTTGCCCCGCGTCTCCCTCCGCGGGCGGGGGGCGCGGTTACCATGGCGACGACGGGGCAAAAAAACTTGTTTTTCTCCCCAGCGGGGAGCCGCTTCCCCCCATTTTATGCACCAATAGGGCATTAAAATAAAATAAAATAAAATAAAATAAAATAAAATAAAATAAAATAAAATAAAATAAAATATGTTCTCCTCTTTTTCCTCCTCCCAGACAATTCTTGTGCTTGGGGAGGTTCTCCCTCCCAACAGGGCCTGTGCAGCTGCCGGCCTTGGCCAAAGGCCCCTCTCGCTGTAACATTGTTAATACCGAGAGTAACACAACCAAACCTTGCATTTCCTGCCCCATTTATTCACTGTGTTGTCACCAGGGCGGTTGAAACAAGTAAGATTTATTCTACTTAATTACTGCAGCACCTACAAACCCCTCCAACCAGGGAGTGACCCCCCAACGGACCACCCTGCTGGTTTTCCCGTATGCTTCCTTATTTTGCAATCTCACAGTTATCTCCTGCTATCGTTTTGGCCCCAGCCTGGAGCCCTCTCACCGCACAGAGCACGCAGGCAGAAAGCAGCGGATAAAACGCACTACTAAGGAAGACAAAGGCAATATTGGCACGACGGGCTGACGCGTGGCCCCAGGCGCGCGTGGGCGGCACAGCTACTGGTCACACATCCAGGGCATCTGTCTTGCGGGTGCCTATGACAGTGCAAATGAAGCAAGAGAAAGAAGAAATCACCAAATAAACTGATAATATGTCAGCTTTGGCAGAAATTGGGCTATAGGTTTAATGAAAAGAAAGCACTGGGTGCTCCAATGCGGTCTTTGAGCGACAGCACGTCCCTTTCCATGCGGACAGATGACAAAGGGCCCAACAGAAGTCGCGTGGGCTTTGCCACCTCCTGCAAAGCTGGATCACAACCCAAAATTGCTTGAATCACCCGTTCCCCTGGGAAAGAGAAAGGCCTCCATCTCGCTGCCATTTGAGCTGGGTGCGCACAGAAAAGAGGGAAGCAGCAGCAAGCCTGGAGTTGGGAACTGCGTGACGGAAACGCACACGGCACCTGCARCGTCACTGCTCACTCCTGCTGTTGCCACTGACACCCACAGCGTCACCTTACGGCAACTGTCACAGTGATAGCGCCACACGGATATCAAACAGAAGCAAATGCTGCTATTGAAATCAGCAGGGTATTTCTGCCTGGCCTTTCCAGGCTAGGCCAACAGCACAGGACCACAGTGAAGTTCATGTGGAAAAATGCTACCCCGCTGCCCACAGCCCAGGCACAGAAAGCACCACCAGGTTCTTGTATTTCAGAAACTGCCTGCAGCAGGTAGGATGATTAAGGTGATAGTAGGAGATTTACTACCTCTTTATTGAAAAGGAAACAAATTGTAAGAAGGGAAAAAGTCAGAGCTCTTTGCTTTGCTAAAGCCCAGTCAGAATAACGCTAATATTTTTTATTCCTTTATGAATTCTTCGTACAAATTAGAAATGGTCATTCTTCAGACCGAAATCCATATATTTTTTTAAAATATCAGCCGTTAAATTCAGGAAAGAAAAAAAAAAAAGCAGGCAGCAGCCTGCTGATGGACTGCAGGATGCAACCTGGCTAAGAATTGGATTGACCGATGTTTTTTTTGCCAAGCAGAAAGCAGCACACAGTGCTAAGTCATTCCTGACTAAAAAAATTGCGTATTGTTGGCAGGAATGTGAAGATATGTCTACAAAATGCTTTGCATACAAAGAGAGTTCACCCAGAACCAGCACTGTACATGGTACAGCACAATACACAGCAAGACAAATACTGTCTGCCAACAAAAATGCTTGTAGCAAATGACGTTTTGATGGTTCCATCATTAAAAGAGGTTTTCCTACCTATTTTCCTGAGTTAGCACACCAAGACCGCATAATCACAACTATACATAGTCAAACAGGTTAAAAAAATACAGTTCCACTCCCTTAAAATTTTGTTTYGCTGTTTCTTTTTAAAAGAAAATTTTATTGATAATGGCACCCAGAACCACTGAGGCCTTTCTAAGCCAATTAAGTGCCACCAAATTGACTCCACCGCAAGCGCCGCGTCTTCACCTACGTCTGAGGTCAGTAAGTTGTTGCCCATGACACATGGCAACAAAACTCGACTGGGTAACTTCTCCTTGCTGAATACAGCAGGGATCGTGTTTGTGTGCCCAGGCAGTCAAACTTACCACCAACCAGAGGTTTTCCTTTGCTCCTGTACATCATTTTGCATTATGCAAATAGATCCAGAAAAGCAGCAATAAATGGTCTTTCCTCATACTGGGAGGAGAGCAGCCCTCAGTATTAACCCATTTCTTTCAGTGAGCCACTTAAACCCTGTGTTCTTTGCTGCTTTCTCTCAAGGTAGCGAGCTCGGGCGTCCAGGATTGATTTTTCATCATTCCTTCTCTCCATCTTCTTTGCCGAGTCCTCTGTGGCTCTTTCTGAGAGGTGGAAGGGAGAGAGAGAAAAATACACTTTTTTTTTTTCTATTATTCAAATCAAAGCAACCACGAACAGTGTTACAATTCCTCCTATTTGCTAAACGCCCCTCAAGACCCAAAAACTTTAAGTGTTTATCAAGCACCTGTCAGCCATTTTAACGACTTTCAGAGAAAACGGACTTCACCACAGTGTGGAGGAAAGAATAATCATGCCTGAGCTCCCATGTCAATATTTGCAGTTGGGGTCATCCCGCCCCTAAATGTATATCTCACTAAGTTTGCTTTACAACAGAGACTGCATCTTGTTTTCTATGTAGCAGTTTCTTCACTAAATCACACACCACAAATTCTGGTTTAGGCAGGAGGAGGAGAGCACTGAGAACAGAAAGAAACCTTAGGATAAACAAGGAGGGAGGACAGCACACAGATAAAGGAATCTGAAAAGTCAATACTCCAGATCAGACACCAGCAGAAATACACATTCCTTCCTGCCCCTAACTGAGCTGAGACCTTGGGATTGCTTCTCCCAGAAGGAAAGAAAAGCAGGAGATAGTCTTTGAATGATTTTTCATGAAACAGAAACTATGAAAAAATAAAGTACTGGGTAAATGATGCAGCTAGTGCAGTCTGTTCCTAGGGGTCTGGTGCTGGAATCCTTGATAGGAAGAAGGAACTTTAACTAGCACTGACATTTGAAAGATTTGTAAGTGTTCTGTCCTGCAGACAAGAGCTCAGCTCATCCTGCAGCCTTTCCTTCCACTGACAATAAYAAAGCCTTCGTCAGCTATTTAGCCACCTATTTTTTTTATGAAGCTTACAGACACATAACATTTGTAAGGTCACTATTAACCTCACATTAATTTACAATGTTTAGTGGAGTCAAAAAATGCAGGGGAGCATCGGAGAGGTGGACAGAGAACAAATCTCACTCCCCAGACTTTAAATAAATAAATGAAGCTTCCCTACTTTATACAATAACAGAACTATCTTTTCCAGCAAATTTATAACCAAATCCAATTCATATTTGTACCATTTTAATTGGTTTTCTTTGCAATAACACAGATGAGAGACCCTCGCTTGAGCACAACAGTCTACAGCTTATCCAGTGGCAGTGAAATTGAAGAGAATCTGCACCACCACTGCTTGCACTGTACATTAATGTTTTGGAAGGGTCAGCTCAAGAGTAAAGAGGCCCCTTAAACACTTGGCTGCTTTCCTAAACCTGCTGACAGAAGAATTCAAAGAATGTCAAGTGGCTTGAYCAGTCAGCATGCACCAGTTCTTTTAATTAAAGCAGACAATTTAAGTATATTGTAAACTCATTGTCAGAAAAAAAAGACATCCACCAAAGCATGTGATACTTCTCTGTTTTTTTTTTTCCATCCTTTCTCAGCATGGTATTCCCTTAGCAACTAATATTTCTATAGCTAGAGGAGAAACATCGTTCCCAAACCTAAATAATGATTAAACTCAAAACATGTCTTCAGGTCTGCTTTAGGTTCTGTTCCTGCAAGCTACAGTAAACCTGGAAGAAGAGGGAGCATAACAAGAACTCGTACACAACCACATTCCTCACAGTGCCAAGGCAGCACAAGAGAACTGCAAGGTAAGATGTGAAACCAACCAGTGCTACACACAGCACGAGGCAAACATGCCTGGATGAACATCTACTACAGAGCCATGCCATTCAGTACCACAGCATYCACACACATTTCCACAGCTACCAATGCACACGTATAGGTGCCTGATATTCCTACCATATTGTCTTTTAAGGTCCTCTCTGAATTGCCACTTGCTTATTTCCTCTTCCGTTACTTCCTCCCGTGCCACGCTGCTCAGTTCATATGCATCGATCTTATGCAGTTTGGGCAACAAGTCTTTGACCCATTCGTAGCGAATTGGACACACTGTCCGGACATAGATTTTGGATGTCACTGTGACATCATGGAAGATGATCCACTCGAGCTGAGTTTCCTGGTTGTATAACTAAAAAAATAGGAAGAGTATTTGAGTGTTTCAGTATTTCTAGAACACTGTCCACTACAGTATCCCAATGCTTCAAATGTAAAAGTAAGGTAAAGCTGACATTATTCTAAGTTTTCAGACTGGGAAAATTAAGCATAATGACTTGCTTAAAGTCACAGAGAAAATCAAAAGAAAGTCAGAAAGAAAGTTCAGTCTATGCTGTACTTCTTTTACAAGCCAAACTCCAAATGCAAAGAGGTAAGGCTGTTCCCTATCCCCAAAAAACAATGTACTCTAGTGACACTGCACCAGGGTTTCTCCTGGCCATAAGTTAAACAAACAGAAGAGGAAAAGTTTACAGTGAACTTCCTCTGATTCCTTTGGCAGATCTTTCGCTACTTCATTAATGCAACTCAGTAACTTACTGTAGATGAAGGATGGATATAGACCATGCTGCCATGTCCATCCATTGTGCAGAAAGTCCTGCCTACAGACCTAAAAAAAAAGGATTTTTACATACATTTTATATACACTGAAATAAACTTTGATGATTATACAGCAACGCAAACTAAGCAAAACAGCAGCAACATAGTAGACAATGCTCAAACACATGAGTAAGGCAAAATTCTTCCAGAAATAAATGTAAAATCATGAGGAATAAAATTACCCTTCTAATTGACCAGAGTAACTTTGTAGCTCTGCAATGAAAAACAGAGTTTGAGAWTTCAGTCTTTTTGGTACCCATGATCACTTGACACCTTCAATGCACTTTAGTACAATATCTTCAACTGCTTATCACCTTGAAATTCATTTCACAGATGGAAAAACTAAGATGCCAATACTGCAGTCTAGCTATTCTGTTTCAATATGCAGGTACAGCCACAACAACAAAATCCTATCTTTTCTATCCTGTTCTGCAAACTCYATTACTTACCTCCTAGCTACATTGATAAAGTACCCTGCACACAGACATCTTCTTAGTATTTCAGTTCTGGAGCCTTCAAATTTTTCTTTAGGGAAGTCTGGAAGCTACGTACAGGAAAGAACAACATGAATTAGGGTATTTGTTAAAGAAATTCTCTCTGCAACCCAGGGAGTTTAAGCTTTGTGCTCCACACCTCACAGAAGCCATGAGGAAAGGAAGAAAACTTTGCTTTCTGCAGATTGCCACCACCAGACCTCTATTAGTTACATAAGCTACAGCAAGGATGCAGTAATAGAAATCTAGCTGGATTAGTTTCTACTTGAGAAAGACAACAGCTATCTGGAAAAGGCCCAGTATTCAAGCACATGTCTTACATAGCAGCTTATATAACTCAATCACATTTTAAAAGCACATTTTTCACCTGTTTCAGTTTGCTGATTATTTCCCGAAGTTGTGTTTCCACACTAAAAGCAGTCTTTAAAGCTCTCCAATGGATCCAGTGTTTCTGGCACCAAGCTGAAGGAGACTTGCTGAGAACAGAAATACTGGTATTATAAAGAAGCTCTTTGTAAGCTGAAGGCAGAAAGTTGCCTCTATTGTTTGTTATGGTCGTACAAAGAAGGCAACCTACACAGGCAGCTACTTTGTTAGTTTACATAATAGGTGCCTTGATAGAAATTCTCTGTCACACCAAGGAAGATATCTGCAGCTAGGTAGGGCTAACACACACATGTATATGTGGAACACAGGTAAAAATGCACCAGTAACTGCAAGTCACGAGCCATGCAAAACCACCTACTTTAGCGAATCATTTTATACCTTGATTTGCACTGTTCAAAGATATTTAAGAGGGTTGCAAAGTCATTGCAACCTCCCACTTGTGAGGAAAGTTCCTGGTGTCGGAGTTCTGCCTCCTTCTGCCTCTTAGGCTCACCTGAGGAAATAAGTTAGAGATCACTTTTAAGCACGTTTTACTCATCGCTCCTGCTTCATTTTCTGTTAGCAACTCTCTGTAGCACGTTTGACTGTCTTAGCTGTTTAGTCATGTTATTTTTAGATTTATTTCTCCTCCACAGCTGAGTTACACTTTTTCCTCCCCTTCTATTRCTGCCAGACAAGAATATGTAGATTAAATCTGTGATTAATCTCAGCACTAGAGATGGAGAAAGTTACTATGGATTTCTTTCTCATAATCAGTTCAGAGTGGCCATAAAACAATGATGAGAAAGATGAAGGACCAGTAGCTCTATACTAACAGTTCTCGGGGATCAAGTGAAAGTTTTACCTCAAGAGAAAAAAACAGGATTGTTGAAATCATCCCACCATGGCACCATTTAATCTGATGAACTCAGCCTTTGCCCTACCACTCAAGTGCCAAGAGATCTTAAATAAATAAAACACTTCTGGTGAAAAAAATATGATCTGTGAGTTTAGTGGGAATTCCCCTTCACTAAATGCTAGGCATGTACTACATGAAAGCAACATTCCTAGTGTGTTATTTCAAGGTCTGAAGAATCACTTCTGGATAAAGAGTGTCTTCCCTAAGCCCAACTTATTCCCCTTAGTAGAGGGATGTGTCTGCAAAGGCCAAACCACTACACTGCAGCATTGCAGACAGTCAGAGRTCTGCAGGTATTACTAATTACTATTACTAATACTGAAGTTAGAATATGTTCATAAACATATTGCACACAAGCAACTGTCTCCGGGATAGGAGTCTCTGCCTTTGTATCCTAATATATGGGGCTGCCCTAATACACGTGGTGCTGCTGGAGAGCTACATGCATGGGTGCACGAGCACACAGCGTGGGCGCCTTGCCAGGCAGACGATGGGAAAGCAAACACATTTGTGGGAACAAGAAAGACCCCAGAGCAGAATCCAGGCTCTCAGTACAGACTATTAGCAGTGTTGTTAGCTGCTAAACTAACAGATAGAGTTAATGGACTACAGAGTTAACTGGGCAAGAGCCAATGAGTGACTAAAAAGGACAAAGTTCCCCCATAAGATTTTGCTGCATAGTTTTTTTTCTCAGTTTTGAGGGGTTGGTGGTGGCTGTAGGGGAAAGAAGGTGGGAGGGAGGACACAGAAGACTTTCCCTCTAGCTAAAAGAGCTTCCCTGAACCCACAGCAGAATTACATTTTCTATTCACTCATAAAAACACTGCAAAGAGGGGCAGTCGCAGATGGAGCTTCTCACAGTAACTAAATAGCCTGTCTATTTATTTACACAGAGGCACTGGACATAGGAACCATTCCAGATGCAACCACATTCCTTAAAATCAAATCTAACCAGCCTCTGTTATCTCTACTTGGACCATAAGCAAATGCCAACAGCAAGACAGCTGCTGTGGCGTGTTCTGGCTTTCATATTTTTTCCCCTTTAACAGTTTTCCCCTTACAACCTCTCAGCAATCCACCASTCCACCCATATGCAGCCTTACAGCTCACGGTCTTGGGCCAAATACAACCTAACTCAGTATCACTTTGAAGTCTTTGAGATAGCTGCTGTCCAACTGCTAGTGTTCAATGTGTCCCTGACTTCAAGACCACACAAATCTGTAGGTGTGCATAGGCAAGGTCCGGCTGTACACTTGTCCTAACCTTATGTTCTTCCCTATACATCCAGTAGGAGGTATTCTGGCAGACAAGGCATTGCACTTAAAAGTCTTCCTCATGCTGCACTATATTGTGTAAGATATTAATGTAAGTCAAACACTCAGGTCTCCCATCAGCACTGGGCCCAAAGGTGGACACCAATAACTCCCCAAGCAGTTATTTTTCGCWCAAGTAAAGGTTTGTTATTCAGCTTCTGCCCATGAAACGAATACAGAGGTAGGTATCACTGCCTGGGATGCCCCAGTTCAAGGCAGAAATCCCAACCTACCCAAGATTGCTTTGAGTTAAGGGACTTCCTACCTGGACGAATGAAGACATTTTCCACAGAAAGCATGGCTGCTATGGGAAGCAGCAGATCTTCACAGTCTAAAGAAGCTGCTTTTATGACGGCACAGGTCAGGTTGGGAGGGAGAGGAAATTGCACGAGGAATTCACCCAGTCTTGTCACGTGGCCTCTCCTTATCCCAGGGAAAAGATCCAAATATGACTCAACAAACTATATTTTTATTTATACATCATAAATTGCACACACCAAGCCAGTACATGGAGAAAGAGAAGAAAAGAAGCAATCCTCTCTGTGCTCTGTCAATAAGTAGTTTGCATGTGGGCTCAGAAAGACACCAAATATGAAGCAAGCACCACTAGATAAAGAGCCCTTCCTCCATTTGCTTATGCTGGCTTCACAGCAATGCAAGGTAGTTTTTTAAGTACATTGAATGCTTAAGATTAAGAGGGTTTTCTTTTTTTTATTTTTTTTTTTGCAAGAAGAATTCCTGGAAGTTTAGGATAAGATCTCTCTTCCTGTCCCGAGTTCTTGGATGGGCCTCCCAGCCAGTGTCTAATGGTCACAATGGCCCTGGGATCTGCGATCGGGAACTACAGCACAGAGCTGAGGTAATTTTCCAAGGTCACTCAGGGCACTTAGGGCAGTATGGGGAAATTAATCTCTATCTATTGAGTCCWAAGACATGCTCTAATCCTAACTTTACTCCAGAGTATATTTAAAAGCCAATAATTAACTTCCTGGTCAAATTAAGAAACATATTTTACTGCTGGGGAAGGCCTTTAGTCCACATGAACAACTCCTGAACACTCGTTAACTTGAACCATTAGATTTAAATTCCTGTAGTGACTACATTTCTTTATAGTTTACCTGTCAATAGCATCACACTGGTAAAGTTGCTTGAGAGCTTCTAAAATAAGTCGCTCTTCAGGGCAGTCCAAATAGGGAAATCTATTGGATGTAAAAAAAAATGATTTTCAAAATAAAAGTAAAACCTCCCTGTGCAGATTCAAATTTGTTAATTTCTCTGTTTATTAAAATATTCTTGTAACCTTTCAGTAGTGGTTACAGATCAAGAGAGATATATCTGTCTCCAGTATATGGAGTATTACTACAAACACAGTCTTACGGTAAAAAATTATAACACATTCCAGCATGGCACATTCAAAGGTAAGCTCCATTTTCTGTCGTTATATGAACCGAATATTAAACATCACACAGAGGCAGCATTTGGGATACAAATATCAGTATTTTAGAGGAATATTATTAACGAAGGTCACGGTTAATTTTGAAGATAAGGAGCGAATTTTGGCAGAACCACAAAATGAACCTGAGCTCAAGAACCAATGTGGCATTAGAGACTCCCAGGAGGAGAGCAGAAAAGCTGCCGAGCTGATTGTACAGAAGTGTCACAGTTGGCTGGGGACCCAATCCTGCCTTCTGCCAGCARGAGGCTGGGCCTGGGCGGCCTCGCTGCGGAGGCTCGGGAGGAACCCACTGCTCCCCGCTCCGCAGAGGTTACCTGATGACATCGTGCACAGACAGGCACTTCAAGGTCAGGATCACAGCTGTCAGGCTGGTTCTCTTGATCTCGGGCACTGTGTGGTCAGGCATACACTGCTCCCAGAACTCCCTGCTGTAGAGCCGATAGCTTTTTCCAGATGATGTCCTGCCAGCTCTGCCAGCTCGCTGCGTTGCTTCGCTCCTGCCAAAGGCAAAATAGAGGGAAAAAAACAAAAACTCCTTGATCCATTACGTGATTCAAACAAGCACACTGCAATTAGGATAAATAACAGCAATTTTTGTGTTTGTGGATGAAAGATTTCATTTATCAGTTAAGATTAACATTAGCAGCTAAGAAATCCAGCTATACAACAACTAACAAAATGAAGGAGTATTTTTAAGTAAGAGAAGATTTTTTAAAAACTTCTCTGAATAAGGCTATTATAGTCAGCAAATAGAGGATGACTTGTGAGCCATTGCCCAGACTACAGATAACACATTTTAATTTCCTCTTAATGTTCATAACATGTAAGAAGTTCTACCTCCCCAAATACTTCCTGCGCAGCAGAAACCAAAATGGCTTTAAAATTAAAGAGCCTAAAATGCCCATTATCTCTCTAATCTCCTTTTTTTTTTTCAAGGACAACTGATACAGAGTCTTATGAGACCAGCCCCTAGAAACAACAAGCAAAAGATCCTTTTCAAACTTACTTTGAAATGGGAACCACTTCCAATATGTCTAAGCCGACTCGGGGGTTATGATTCAGCTGCTTCACAAATCCACTATCTACCACGTATCTGAAAAAGATGCAAACTCCACCAGAGAGGAAAACACCAAAGGTCTGAATAGGCAGAGGGGCAATCAGATCAAKGAGAACACACTTTCCCTGGCATCACTTTGAGCAGGCAGCTGTGCTTTGCTGGCCAACTGCACCCTTACAATTGTCCRGTCTATGGGATGTTATGGATAACACCCCCCACATCCAAAGAAATTACAGTGATTTAAATGAGTTGGGATACAGGGCTTTAATTTGAAATTAGACTCCATCAAGAACAGCCATCTGTGAGACTATATAGCAATACCTAGGTCTTTTGTAAAGCAGGCAGCAGTTACAGTTTATTGGACAGGTGTATTAGCAGTCACAAGATCTTTTCCAAATTTATTCCAATTCTCTCTGTTATCATTTTTTTAATGAAGGATAGGAAATGATACCTGACTCCTTCAATTGTCAGAGATGTTGCAGCAATGTTTGTCGATACCACACACTTTCTAATGCCTGTAGGAGCTGGCAGAAATATTCTTTTCTGTTGATCTAAAACAACAGACAGGCTGTCCATCAATAATCAATTATGTGACAACATCTGATATCAAACCACATCTCTAACACTAAACGAGCTTACTTAAATTCGTAGTAAAATCGGTTTGRATTACATTAGAAAATGAATCACAAAATATCTCAAAATAAAGGCTAGTTATTACTTCAGCATATGTCAAGAATCACAGAATGTCCTCTTTATTGTTCCCCCTTTCAAGGAAAATCTTAGATGAAGAAAGRCCAGTCCTCCCAGATATTTCCTAAATATAGAGCTAGGAAAACAAACAAAAGGGCCGGTCTTAACAGAATCTTCATGAAGGATTCAATTGGTTTTAGCAATCAACTTCCACTAATTCATTTGACCTTTCAAGAAACACACACGAGGTGGATATTCAACTATCCTTTGAAATTTTCTCCCTTAAAGTACTATACTTAAAAATATCAAAAGCTCTACAAGAAAAAGTTCTTGTGTATAGAAAAAGTCAAATCAAATAGCTTCTGAGAAACTACCACAAAAAGAAAGAAAAAAAGCAACTTAGCCAGCAGTCTAATGCTTACGACAGAGTTAAGAAAGAAGCTATACCTTTATGAAATGACATTTTACTTTTGAGAAAGTAAAAGGCTTGCACTCTCTCCGCAGATCATTACTAATCTCCCCTCTGACAAGCACCTTCAGACTACAACTCTGTCCTGCTCTTACAAATGTTATTTCAGCCTCTTGGCATTTTACAGGCTGCAACCAGGCATTTAAACATCAGATTCAAGACCATCTGAAAAAACAGTGCCTGTGCTCAAAGTCTTTGCTAACATTTATGTGTATTAAGTTATGTGAATTATACTTATTATATGCTTCTTACCTGTTGACATAGACCCATACAGTGGCAAGATAAGCAGGCCTTCAACAGAAGAATCTTGTACTTCATACCGGTAATCTATATTTTCTGCTTTCTGGAAAAGTATGTCACAAGCTTTCTCTATCTCAATTTGACCTAAAAAAAAAAACACATTAAAAAGCATTTAAGTGATCTGTTTAGCTATAACTCTGTCTTTCTACTTTGCAGCATCTCTAAATAAGATTGCTTTGCCAATATTAACAAGCCACCACTATCAGTGCAAGAATAAAACAGTATTTATGATAGTTACGCTTAAGTATTAACATTGCATCTTTCCTAAGTGCCTCTCACTGAGGTTTCTCATTGCACAGAAATATCATATATCATTTTGGGGGCATGATCCATGCACTGATATAGTTTACCTAGTTTTTGCAGTTAAAGACATTTTGCCTTCCTGAATAAATAAAAACAATGACAAAACAAACACAGATGTAATTTGGCATAAGAGGAAAAAGGACATACACCCAAACACTTTTGAGTTTATACTTTTCACTTCTGCTGTCACAGGCATTGATGCATTTAGCCATGCTCTGAAAGGTATCACTTCACAAAAGGACTGTGTCTGTCTGTCTCCAGATTCTCTTTCAGTACTTACTGGTGTCAGACAAATCAAGCAGTCATTGGAAAGATGGTTTTTTGGCAATGCCATCCTTTCCCTATAATCATTGGTTGTTGAATGGAAGAAATTCTCACCTGTCAGAAAAACCAAGATGTCCCCTTTTGGTTCATTTAAGTGTATATCCAATGTCACTTTTATAGCCTGAAACAAGCAACAAACAAGCAAATAGCAGCTGGATTTGGAAACTCAATTCCTCTTCCTAAAACATAAAATACAAACTYATTGCCGTATCCTGCAAACACGCTAACAACAGAGCAAGGCAACAGTTAGACCTTGTGTTCTTTCACAGGTGATAATCAAGCCAAGAACACAATGCAGAAACAAGGGGAAATTAACCCTACCTCAGTAACATATGCAGAGCTTCCTGTATTTCTGGGGCCAATCAGATCGCAAAATATCTCCTTGACCGGATAATTTCTTCCTGGAATATGCAGGACTGAACAGTGTCCAAAGAACTCGGAGAGCTTGTCTACCTCCAGGGTAGCTGACATCACCACCAGTTTCATGGCTTCCTTCCTGCCCTGTGGTTTCTTCTCTATGAATAATTTCTTCAACAAACCAAATAAAATATCCTAAAAGAAAACAGAGGCAACTCACAGACGTACTCAGTTCTCCTAGAAATGCCTGATGATATATGGGACTGGTTATATCCCAAAGGCTTAGCAATGACAAAAAAATACAACTTCAGTCAGCATCTAAGCGCTCAGACAGACACACMTACACTTTATCCTATCTTCTCATAAACATGTAAACATGCTAACTGGTTGCTAGGATGTTTTATCAGCTCTTTTTGCAGCCTATAAACTGAATTTGCATAACTTACATTTCTCACTTTTCATTCTTATACTCTCAAGGTCAAGTCAATTGTAAGAAGTTACTTTAGAGTTTTTATAAAAAGGCACTGCCTCTGTCCAGTGTACAGTACTGGATTCAGTGTTCATACTCCTAAGTTGTACTGTTTATTGTTATGACTTAAATTTTCTTTTATACTGTTTCACAGTGTAGAATTCAGTCTCCCCTCCCCACCCCCCCAACAGCTGTGACACAGATCAACAAAGTCTCTTCAGGACAAAGTCAACTTGAGCCTCACTCTGATTGCTCCAGGGGGGTCACAGTGACATTCAGGAGCTTTTGACAAGCAGCAGGTCAGTCTAGATACTGCCATGACCCCAAAGGGCATAATCTGCCTGCACAGGGTATACACACTCTATGAAACACTCAACCTTACAGTGAGATAGATGTTCTTAAAAAAAGTATTTCAGAAAGTTTGTGTTCACTATGATGGTTTTGAACTTTCAGAAATTTTGGAAAAGCATCAATGTTGAGTTTTAACTGTCTTGAAAAACAAAAATAGCTACAGTAGTTCCAACAGCTTCAGAATAATCTTAAATGGAAAGTAGATCAGAAGGGAAAACTGCTGCATCTTTATTGTTTTTTTACCAATAAACTACAATTTCTCCTTTAGCAATATCCAGCAGGACCTGCATTCAAGAAGGCAACACTYACTGTGCTGAGGCTCCGCTCATGGGCTTCATCCAAAATGATGATGCTGTACTTGTTGAGAAGAGGATCTGCCAATATTTGTCTCAACAAGCAGCCATCAGTCATGTACTTGATTGCAGTTTCCTGAAAGGTTTAATCAGACATTCAGCTGACATACTGGATACTCAAAGGGCAAAGAGCAACAAATCAGAACCAAAAACCAAAAGTACAAAAAGCACTTTACAAAACCCCCTGTGTTTGTTAGCCCAGAGCAAAATAAGAATTTTATTAAGATCACAGCTAGATCAGAGGATATTCCCAAACAGCCCAGGGATATTCCTAACTTTGTCATATCACTTTATATAGCAAGTAATGCACCTAATGCTCAGTGCTTGGGAAAGACCGAAATCTTAATGATTGGACGCAATTAAGAGTGGGATGAACGCTCTAGAGCTTCATATATTTCATCCTGTCAGTAGGATGCTGGGACCAGCAGCCTCTCCAGCCCCAATCTGTTTCACGATGCCCTGATGCCAAACCCTGGAAAAGGGAACTCGCAGCATCCCAACAAGGCCAGCAAATGGGATGGGTGTAAAACTGGACATGCAGCCCACTGACAGCACCAGCCAAGGCCGCRTTGGGGGCCGCGGGGCCCTACCTCGGAGCTGCAGTCGTCGAAGCGGACCTGGTAGCCCACAACGCTCCCCAGCGCACAGCCCATCTCCTCGGCCACCCGCCGCGCCACCGAGAGGGTGGCCACGCGCCGCGGCTGCGTCACGCCGATGGCCCCGTGCTTGGCAAGGCCTAGGGGACACACGAGGAGAATGGAGGCACTGCTTGACTGAATGCATATATAGAAACGTGTCGTTTTGAGTTTAAACGTTTTAATTGAACCGCCTCTTCCCAACACACACAGAGAAGTGCAGCTGCACCACGCAGCCTGAAGCCGAGCCCTCCCTGAGGAAACAGGAGCTTTTATTTGCCTTTATTTGTGACTTTCCTGCTATATTTCGGGCCTTACGGGGAGGGAGAAGRGAGTCCTGCCCCTGCCGTTACCTGCCTCGTAGAGGTACTTGGGGAGCTGCGTGCTTTTGCCGCTGCCCGTCTCGCCGGTGACGATGAGGAAGGRCCGCTCCCTCACGGCCTGCACCAGCACGCGCCGGTACTGGGCGATGGGCAGCGCGAGGCCCTCCATGATGGCGGCCGCGCCCCCCGCCCCGCCCCGGGAGCCCCCTCAGCGCCCAACGGCCGCCGCCTCGGCGGGTAACCGCGCGCCCCACGTGACAGCGCGCGTCCCACGTGACGCGGCGCGCGCCGATGACATCAGAGAGAATGACAGCGGGGCGGGGCGATAGGCCACACCCTCAGGGGCAAAGCCCCGCCTCTTTCTGAGGCGAGGCCCCGCCCCCGACTGAGGCCCCGCGGGACCCGCTCTGGTGGCTCAGCCAAAATGACGTTTTTTATATTTTTTCCCTCCAAAAATGTTGTTCTTCCGCGAGTCCCCTGGCCAGGGCGTGAGGAAGGAGGCAGCGCAGCGGCGCGGTTCCTCCGCGAGCGCTTCCCCTTCCTCATGACGCGGCTCATSCGCCATCAGTTATTTTTGGGTGAAAACACCGCCTTAACGAGCCGTTTTGGGCAGGGGAGGGAGCCCGTGAGGAGAAGTGGCCCCGGTCTGGCCCGCGTGACGTGCCCTGGCAGCGCTCGCGCCCTGCAGCGCCGCGAGGCCGCCCGGCGCCTCCAGGGGGAAGCGGCGAGCCGGGCCGGGCCGGGCCGCGGCTTCATTATCCCAATGTTTGCAATAATCCGTCTCTCTCTCTATATATATATGTAATATATAAACAGGCAAAAAGGCCAGTTGTCTCCCAATGTGCACACACCGCTCCCCGCTGCCCRCGGCTCTGCAGCCTTGCTGTTTGAGACCCCCCAGGGGCCATTACCTGAAATGGCTCCCAAAGGGGGAAGGAAACACCTCCAGCGCGTAAYCAAAATGCAGCTGTAACCCTCCAATTCGCTATTTCTGTTTGCTAGGGACATGCTCGCACCTGCTTAGCTCCGCACGGGACCGCAGTCACGTTGCGACCTGGTCTCCGTGCCCCGCGTCTGCAYGAGCCTCGTGTTCGGCACCGCAGGGCTCGCTGCAACACAGACCCGTTGCTCCTCGAAGCCCGTTTTCCTTTGCCTTTAAAGCTGGTCTATGCCAGGCCAATAGTTTTTTTTTTTTTTTTAAATATATCCCCCCGATGCCTGCCTGTATCCCCCTGTTTAAATTTAATGTTGTTGTCAGCTCTGCAGCTGCCAAGGCCACACACGCGCTGGTGCTCGCGGCTCCGGCCAGGTGCCCRTTTGAATGAAAATGAAAAATGTCGTGGGCTCGGGTGAGGATCAGGCCTCAACTCAGCTGTTCCTACACTTGCACCCTCTGTCCACCCGCGCACACAGCAAAGTGAGGAGCTGGAAAGAACGCGGGGTCGCTCGCCCCAAGCCAGCACCAAAGATGTGCCGTCTCTGGGGTCTAATTAATGTGTTTAYGGCAAGCCTTTCCATCACTATAATTATTTATAAATAAATGAAGGAAAACTGCCCAGGATCGGTGCCCTGGAAGGCTGGCCCAGGTCTACCTTGAGTCTCTCACTAATTCAGGACCTTTTGTACCTGCCCTGATGAAAACTGATGGCTATTTTAAGAGCTCCTCAAGCTCGTGCTTCTCTCATAACCCATGAGAGGCTTCTCATCTATTTCTGTATATTAGATATCTTTCCTTTTCTGGCTTCCTTTTGCAGTGTGCAAAATAATCAATAATTTACTTAGGCTCTACCTTGCCATTAGAGTGCACCAGGGCCATGATTTAGCTATTTTTCCATTGGCATAAAATAACCTGATATCCCAAACTACCATGGAATTGTCCACCAGCGTACATGGCAGCACCTCCTCCTACCCAGCGTAGTTTTGTTTCCCATCTGTTAAATCTAGGACAAAACACTGCACTTTTCTTCTATAATAAGAATATAGCGAAGAGCAGCTGACGGATTTCGCAGCCTCTGTCCTAGGGACCGGGACACGGTGTGAAGAAGGAAGTTCGGGCACAAGGGATAAGTCAAGAAGAAAAAACAGAGCATCTTGGCTTTCATTTTAGAGGTTCCTGCAATTGGGATCTCTGTTTAACTGCTCTGTGGCATCGACTTGGGGTATCCAGCAGCCCAGCAGGGCGTTTGGCAGCCACATACATCCCRGGAATGACTCTGTTTCTTCCACTAGCATTGGAAGAACAAAAAAAGCAACCCCCAGTCTCCCTCTGGCCCACCCCTGGCCTCCTCCCAGCTCCTTTGCCACCTGAATATTTCACTCCTTCAAGGATCTAAAACTTCATCWTGGAACAACCCCCAGGCTAATTGCTTTGCTGGAGATAATTTGAAATCTTTTTTTTTTCACTCTTTCCCTTGCACTTTTGGGTGTTAAATTTTGATGCCATAGTGGGTACATTCCAGCAAGCTAGTCCCTAATGTCTTAAACATGGAGATGCCTATGGCTGATCACATTCCCCTTGGCACAGCACTTCCCACCAGCATCCACTTTATCTTCTGTTCAAAAGCAGGACAACAAAATTACTGTCATATTCCCCCCTCCTTCTTCAGTGGCTGCCCACGTCCATTTGGTTTCAGGGGTTTTTCACCCGGCTTCTCCCAGCAGAGCCCATCTTTGATCCCTGGCATCCGATCCCAGCGGATCCCATGCTGTAGCACAAGGTCAAAGGCAGCTTTCCACCTCTGCTGTTTTCCATTTCAACCCCAATTTCCTGCTAAAAGAGCAACTATAAGACACTGGCCGTGCGTAGGGATATTGGAAGTTTTGGAAATGCTCCTCCGTAAGCGTGGGTTAAGGGATCGCTACGAATTACGATTTCAGGCTACCCCTGCGGTCGATAACACTGCAGCTTCATACCACGTGCAGGGGGTTTCCTTCATGCCAGCTAGGGCTATAATTCCATTTCTAATGCACACTTACATTTGCCCTCTCTCCCGAGGCTGCCCGGGAGGCAGCAATACGTTGGCATTACCCCAGGGAAACACAATCTCTGCTTAAAAACAGGTCAAAGAAATGTTTTTTTTTTTTTTTTTTTCCATGAACAAAAATGTATTTACAGTCTGGCACGGCTCATTTTGCTTAAAGAAAGAGCCACTACCAAAGTCATGCATCCGTGGGAGAACATCAGACGTTTGGATCTGCCCCAAGCCCAGCACATCCCACGGGCCAAGCAGCGGCACCGCTAGTGCTGCAACTGCACCCGCTGCAATTCAAGTGTCATCTAGAACAAATRCTGTCTGTTTTTTGATGCTGAAGTGTGAAACATGCCTGTTTTACCCCACCTTTCGATGTTCCACAGCTGGAATCATCTCCTAYACCTGGCAGTTATCCTCACTGTCTTTTTCTTGCCCTAATCATGGCCTTTCGCTCTTACCAGTGGCGTTTCCAACGCTATTAGTTCCATTAACTAACTCCGCTGGTGCCATTAACATTCACACACCCGCTTGGGAGGCCACAGTCGCAGGAGGACGCGGCTTGGCAGCAGATCCATAAGTGGAGGATGGTGCTAAGGCCCCATGTGTTTATCCCAGTCCCTGATATCAACAGAGCCCCAAGCCCTGCGCCTCCCTGCGACTCCCTGATTGCAGCAAAGCAGCCGCAGGGATGGGAAAGGAGAAGTGGGTCCTTTCTGTTTATAGAAAGGGCTTTTCCTCTCTAATGAAATGCAAATACTGGAGATAAAGCTGCCTTGCAGTAAAATGCTATAATAAAAAGCACTGTGTTAACGGAGGCTTTCGGCGCACGCAGTTTGCAGYGCCGTGGGCCAGGCCTTTGGGGCGCCGCAGTGGGTGCACACTGTAATTCTGCCTTCCCCACAGCATCTTTATGGACCTTTCCCCTATATTTTGCCTATGCAGGCAAGGAGGGCATGGGTACTGGCCAAGCAGAGGCTCCTCTCTCTCTAAAGCTAAAAATAAAACATGCTAAAAATACTGAACGATCAGAAAACGCTAAACCCCAGAGACCTCCCTGAACTCTGAGGATTAATTCCAATTTCTCCTTAATCCAGGCCGGAGCGGCTGCGTCACTGCTGGAGGCYGGGCTCAGCTCTGGCTTCTCCTTGCCCAGCCCGTCTTTGGTCTCCGCTCCAGCAGCCCTGGACTAMAAAAGGGTGCAGAGAGCCTGGCTGTGGGGCCACTATCCCTGTGAACTCCTCGCTGACCAAACCGTGATTTCCTTTTGCTTCCCGCCTCCTCCTCCCGTCCTCCTACCATCCTCCTCCCGCAGAGCACTGGCAGGGAGGCCTGGCCAGAAGGCCRGGAATACTGCAGTGATTATTAGGGGGACACTTTGCCAAACGCTGCTTTTAAAGAAATTACTCTGGGGYGGTCCCTGGCGAGGCCATGCGCGACCTGCACGCCAGGTCTGGGCATGGCAGCGCGCGGCCGAGGGAGCCGCGGCCACCAGGCCACCCTGCGCGTGCACCGGGGACCATTAAGCATCCTTAGAGATGTCGTCCCCAGCTTTACCTGCTGCATTTGGATGTATGCAATGTATACATGCGATGATCTGCATGCAGAGCTGGCCAGGGATGTTGCTCCGGCACAGGGAGGAGACCTTAACGCGCAAGTTCCAGGCACGGTGGCCTCGGAGAGCGCGGCTGAGCCGGCCCCGGACAGGCTTTGGGAAGAGCCGAGGTTTCGCGAGCGACCCCACGCAGCCCGGCCAGCTCTCCGGCAGCTTTTCACTCCCAAGCTCCTGCGAACAAACACAAAGACTCGTAGTCTGAGGTGCAGCTTATATGCAGCAGCCTATAAACACCTGAGCTATGCCTTTAGAAATGCCTCAGACCTCTCCATAATGCCGCTACTGTGGAGCTGCAGGAGCTCTCTGCATATCCGACCTGCTCCCYACAGCTGAATTCTGCCAAGGAAATAATACCCAGCCTAAGGAATTTCTCACAAACCCGCTACAAATGTGCCCTCCATCGGAGGGTGAGCAGAGAGGCAAGCAAATATTTTCCTGAAAAGGAAGCAACTTGGTGTTTACACCGAGCGCTGTTTCCTGAAGAGCTGCCTCGACTCCCTGGCCTCCCTGCTTGCTATTTGCCCAGCTGGGGGAGAAGTTGGGCAGCTCCCGGCGGCTCCTGGCGGCTCCGGCCGCGCCGCAG
Source organism: Nothoprocta perdicaria (assembly GCF_003342845.1). Classification (NCBI taxonomy): domain Eukaryota; kingdom Metazoa; phylum Chordata; class Aves; order Tinamiformes; family Tinamidae; genus Nothoprocta; species Nothoprocta perdicaria. Next base: position 2,484,423 of record NW_020455755.1, read on the forward strand.
CCGGAGAAAGGAGCATTTGTGCTCATAGGGAGCCCGTGGGTGGGTGAGCAGAGCACAGGCCCCCCAGCCGACTCCCACTTGCGGTGTCTGCTTTGGGGTCTCCCCAGATACGGGGCCGCTGCTGCAGGGTGCTCCCCCAGCACCAGCCCCCTGGTGTGCCAAAAGGCGGGAGAGTAAAAAGCCACAATTTACATCAGGAATGCCCAAATTACAGGCCACCCTATGGACACAGAAACTGCGCATCCCCGGTAGAAATAAGTCCATTAAATATAATTTAAAACCAAATACGCATGCATGCATGTATTTTAAATTAATTTTTCTTGGACTGCTGATACAGACGGACCCAACGGRCTTGCAGCTGTGCAGTGGCTCCAGGTAGCCCGTGCTCCAAGGGCTCCTGAAGTTGCCTCTGTGCTCATCAGTCTGGAAAAACAGAAGTTTCCCATGGCCAATGGTGCCCAAGTTCACTTTTCAGCTCCAGCAGCTTCACTGGGAGCTCGTGCAACGAGGCCTCCTGCAAAATCCATGGAAATGGAGAGGGAGCCGGCACCACAAGCTGCCCRGCACCGTTGCTGCCCAACGGAGACTGGGGCTAGCTAAGCATGAATGCAGAAACAAGAGGGAAATTTTGGCCTCTTCACACGAGTGCTACGTGCTCCTGGCCCGCGGCTCCGGCCGGGAGAGGTCGCTTCTGCCCGGGGCTGTTTCCCAGCCCTCCGGAGCRGCCGGAGCCCGGGTGTCACCAGGACGCGGTCCAGATCTGCCTGGCAAAGCCCTTAATCAGATTGCACCGCGATTAGCTCAAATACATTTCCAGCCTCTGATACAAAATAGTTTTTCCTGCTGGTGGGCAAGAATCTAACCCATAAATACTTTCATTCTCCCCCAGCCCACGTCTCCTAGGATTTTTTTTCCTCCCTTGCCTCATTTCCAGACTTCTCATTTGAGAAGCGAGGATATGGAGCACCCAGGGCAGGTGTTCGGAGTTGCTAACGGAGCAGCAAGGCTGTGACCCCCATGCACAGGACCAAACCGAAGCCTGGCTGGAGCAGTTCGGATACAGAGAACGCAGATAATCCAATTAAATGCAAATTTCTGAGCCGCCTGCACTTGAAGGGGAAGTTCACGTCCTGCAGAAGTGATTTAACGCAGGAATTTGTACAGCTGAAGGCGAGTGCTGGGCAGCCGCCCCAGAGACACAGAGCTGGGGCTGAAGAAATTCAGCAATTTTGGGGATCCCATCCCAAAGGCAGCACTTAAATAAATATGTAGGAGCCTTAGGCTGCTCATTATAAGGGAGGTCTCCTGCACCCCAGCAGCCCCTGTGGGCAACTCTTCACTAAGCTGAAGGGTTCACTCTACAACTACCACTTCCCATGGAAAGAAATCGGCCTGACAGAAGAGTGTTAACACAGGCAGCACGGCTGGGATGTCTCATAGTCCTCCTCACCCCATGCAGACTCTCAGTTGGATGTATTTAAAGGGTTAAATTTGTCCTCATAAACCTGCAAGCAGGAGCACGTAACCACGTAGCAGATGCTGCTCATCACAATAACAGCATGGCTTTCACATTTAAAATAAAACCACTTTGCTTCTTGCAAAAAGCAAGACAAATTACCACCAGAAAAGCAGGAACATTCACTCTTCTTTGAGTATGTAATTTAATAATCCCATCAAAATAGAATTATTCTAATCCTACTGCAAAAGGTACAGACTGTCCTGTGCTGCGGTACCTAATAATCAATAACAGCCCCTTCTAAACCTGCAGCTACACTTCACTCTCCTGTGTGACAGTTTTAAACACAGCTTTAGGCTAATCAGGAGATTTCTGTCCTACTAATTAATTTTTCCAAGAGGTGAGTGCCCAGATATACTCATATAGCAGACCTCAGATTTGTCTGCTAAGTTCAAAATTGGGTGTCATCATAATGGGAGTCTATCAAACGCAACCACCCCAAGGTSCTCAAGCCAAGAGGCCTTTGCGAGCGCCCCACAAGTGCATTCACAGCACAGCACTCGAGCAGACGTGGGGCTTCAGCAGGTCAGATGTTCCTGAGACACAGGCAGTTCAGCACGTTCTTGCAATGCACGGAAGGTAGAGAAAGCCACTGGAAGAGCCACAGCTTTAGATTTCAGGACATGAAGGGGACACAACTCGATTGACATTGACTGCTCAACTTCAGGGATCGTAATTCCCAGGAAAGAAAGGAAAAAAGGAAAACCACCACAAGACAGGGCAGAACTAGAGGAGCTTTTACGTACTTTTACCTTCAAGATTCATTGGGAAAAAAGCAAATATTCAAAATCCCACAAAACCATGAGCAAGCCTCAGTAAGGAAGAGAACCCAATGATGTGTATTTGGACAATGCTCTTCACAAAATGAATCTTATGCAGGAGCTGACCTAAGTACTTATCGTTTCTACCATTTCAGATTAAAATAGAAAGTTGCTTAATTCGTGGATATACTGTCGGTCACCAGCAAYACAAATAAATATTGAAAAGAGGTCATCTGTGCTGTTTTTTTTAATGGATTGATGAAGTATATCCAGCACAGAGCTAGCCCATCATTTTAAATGATGGAAGTTCATTTCTGCAAGGCTTAATAGCAGGTTCTTTGCTTAATAGTCCCATTTATATGATATTATCCACGTTCCCAATGTGTTAGAATCATTTTAAGTAATGCAATATTAAAGTCATTTGTAGCAGAGGATCAGTCACAGACACCAGCTCAAATGAATTGGTCATGCAGCCTGTGAATCTTGGTGCCACGTCTTTTCACCAACTCCAGCCATGAAAAYAGAGGCTAAATCTCTTCTTACTGTAAATATTTGGTCTTCTACGTATCTTATACAAAAGCTTTGCCACCTCTCTTTATTCTGCATAAACACAGCCCTGGTCACAGGGCATTTCATCCATCAGTTTGAGCACCTGGCTTCCAAGGGGAGATCACCAACATCCCCGAAAAAAAAAAAAAGGCACTTTTAGGTAATCAGATCCCTCATATTTCTGTTTCATGGACCCTACATTGCTGTTTCAACAGGGAAAGGCAACAATTAAGGCAACAATTAGATCAAGTCTGACAACTTGGGCCAGAGAATAAGCCAGAACTTGAGCTCTCCTTAGAGCCAGCATGTTGCAGAGGCTCCCGACTTCTGTCCTAAAAACAGCCTAAAAATAGTGCAATTATGGGAAAACCCTTTTCGAAGTGGAAAAGAAAACAACAGTCYTGAGTTTCGCAAGGAAACAGAGCTATATAAACCTATAGCCTTGTGTTATTTCTGTAAAGCGTCCAAGAACTCTCACAGCGATCCTTCACAACGCACATTTCCACTGGGAGAGGCCAGGCCACAGCTACGCATTTTATTTTTTTTCCCCCAAGGCATTTTATTTAACATAACCAGGAGTTTCCATACATGGAGAACAAAATATCTGTTAAAAAAGAGAAAAAAAAGAAAATACTGGCTCTGCAAGAGGCTGCTCCGATCCAAAGCCATGGGTTTATTTCTGAGGATGTGAGTCATAAATAATATGGCAGAATGGAAAAAAAAAATATCCCCTTAGTTTCTGGGGTATTTTTTTCCTCGCAGATGATAATGGGGCTTTCAACCAAATATAAAAATTTCACAGAAAGCAAAGGAAGGGAGGAAGGGCTGCCTTTGCGCTGCCATTTTCTGCCCCTTGCCGCCTTCACACCACCATTTTATGCCCTTTGCCATCTTCACGCCGCCATTTTCTGCCCCTTGCTGCCTTCGTACCACCATTTTCCGCCCCTTGCCACCTTTGTGGTGCCGTTTTCTACCCTTTGTCACCTTCATGATGCCATTTTCTGACCCTCGTCACCTTCATGCCACCATTTTCTGACCCTCGTCACCTTCATGCCACCATTTTCTGCCCTTCGCCATCTTCATGCTGCCGTTTTCTGCCCCTTGCCGCCTTCACACCACCATTTTCTGCCCTTTGCCACCTTCACACCACCATTTTCTGCCCCTTGCTGCCTTCAGGCCACCATTTTCTGCCCCTTGCCGCCTTCAGGCCGCCATTTCTTGCCCTGCAGACACCCTTTGGAGCCTTCCCACCACAGGGGCCGCTACAAAGCACGAGCCTGTTCCCCTCTCGTCCCCTCTAGCCTCTCCACCATGTACGAGGCTGCCACGTGGTGCGGCGGGGCGGCCGTGGGAGCCACCGGCGGCAGAGCCACCTCCAAGTGACATTCCCAGCCTCGCTTGCTATTTATACCCCCAGCCCAAGGCGGGTAAAAATAGCCCTGGTGTGCGTGTCGGTCTTAAAAATCTCTCCTGTCAGACCTTGATTTTAGGGAGAAAGTTCTCCTGTCCCCGCCTGGGTTGATCATTCCCATGGGGGGAAAGACGAATGCCCTAAACTGCTGGATTTAGTTTGTTGAAGGTTGCAGAGTACTTTGGTATGGAGAGACTTGCGAGGTCGATGAAGGATCGATGAAGTCAACAGATACCTGAGAAGCAGCTCGAAGTTGCCTYCTCCAATGCCCTCAGCTCAGAATGAAATAATTGGAAGACCCAAAAGTCGGTCCCCAACGTGTCCCAAGGACATTTCACAGCAATGGAGCACGGCCTCCCGAGCCCATCTGTTTTAAAGCCCCATGTCAGTGCAATAGGAGACACATCCGGACAGGAGCCCTTCTCCTCAGCAGCCACGAGGTTTTGAATTGCTCTTGAGCCAGGATTAGAGCCGCGAACCCAGCTTTATTTTTAGCCATGTGATAGTTTTGTGAAAAAATGGCAGGGACTTCTTACAGCRGGGCCTTCAGAAGGTCACCCCGCCGCTTGGGCGGAAGAATTGGGCTCCAGTGGGCATCGCTATTCCCATCCCGGCTTTACACCTGGCATCAGCAAAGCAACATGAGGGAAGGAAGGAGATTTCCTGCCCAATCAGCTCTCCGCCATGCGGGCAGCCACCGCTCCGGAGCAGAGGGCTGAGGTTGCTGCCGCCACTCTCCAGAGCCTACGTCTGCCGCYGTCTGAGTCAGCTTATCTGCACTTTGCTATTAATAGACCACTTTGGCTTGCTGCACCCTAATTGCAGTTTAATAATACATCTAATGCAGGGAAGTGGAAGAGCAGTGCTGTGCTGCAAATACAGCCTGCTGGTGCTCACGGCGTGTGGGCCAGGTCTCTCCTCCCTTGCTGACGCACCGGGAGTGATCTGACTTCCCAAGGATCCCGCAACCGCCCACCCTGCTGAGCTGCAGGAACGGCATCATCGCCCCTCGAGGCCGTATGGATGGGCTGCCACTTCCCCACTGTTCTCCCAAGAGCTAGTTTTTTCCTACCAGCCCTACTCAAGGCGATCGTGTCCATGAGCTCCTGCCAAGCTCTGCTGCATCCCCCATGCCCAGTCATGGGACTGAGGAAGGGAAGGTACCATCAGCACTGTAGGCAAGTGTTCAGCCTTGCAGAGCCATCAAAAGCAGCCACGTTTTCAGGGAAGGAGGAATAAGGCAGAGAACTTGGCTTTCCTTGTACAGCCACATTAACCTAGACTCAAAGCAGGGACAAAGGCCAATCTCTTCATGCCTGGTTCTGCTCCAGGGTCTTTCTTTGCCCGGATAAAACGCAATAGCAGTGGCGAGCTTGCGTGACCTGGGGCTGTGCTGTGCATTAGCCGCACTGAGAGCTGGCGGTCCTTGTAGGCCCCCCGGCAAACAACCCTTCTCCGCTCGTGGCCGGCTATTAAGCTCTGACGCAAGGCAGCCGCTTGGGCTACCCCAGGGATCCGGCCTGGACAGCATTCAGTGAGTTAAGGCTCTCCAAAGCCATTTTAAGATGCCTATATCGAGATGCTTTAAGCCGCTTTGCAGGAGGTACTCAGCTGGGCCCGTTTCTCTAGCAGCGGGTCGCAGAGAGGCTCAAACCAGCCTCCTTCACTGAGCACGTCTAAGTCTAGCAGCCTCCTTCCACCCRGCATCGCGGCTGCAGGAAGCAGCAAGGAGGACACAGACGGTCCCTCACGCAACGCTGATCCCCTCTGCTGAACTGCAGCTGCTAAAATAGCTCTCCTGCTACCAAGCACCCCCGCCAGGAGAGGCAGAGTGACCTTCCCAGGGCCACGCGGCCATTCAGAGGCACGTGCTGAACGTGCAGGCCGTTCGCTCTCGGCTGGCTTCACAAGGATGCCCCAGTCTTTCATTTGTTTGCTAGGATTTATTGCCTTGAAACCTAAACCGAGGAGGAACAGCTGACTACAGTGGAAACCAAATCCCTCTTCTTGTGCACACACGCATATCCATGGAACACAGGTACTTGTTTAGCTGTCCTTTCAGTGCAGTTATTGCTTGTCTTGACAACAGAAGCTGGAAACAGAGCTAAAGCAAACAAGAGCTTTTTGGCTTTTTGACTAACTTGGCAGCAGCTGTTTGCATGTATCAGCTTCGGGGGGTTGTAGTAACGAGTCTAATTACAGAGTAGAGCCTGGGAGCAATCCTGCCCCAGCTCCACTGCACACCCAAGGAGTGAACTCACTGTTTTTGGAGGTATCATCATATTCAAAGCCTTCCTGCTGCGGTCCACGCTTGGCAGAAGCTGAGAACATCTAAAACTTCTTTTACTTCCTATGGATTTAAACAGCAGAGTTTAGATCATGCGCTGAATATATACACACAGGTTGTGCCCCTGTGATGGCAAATTAACATTTTGTCAAAGCCAAGAACTCAAATTACATTGAGCACCAAACTGTACTGCATCTGCCACTAGCTGGACCACACTGAGGGGTGTGCAGGGCTTGTCCACCTGCACTGGCTTCTTCCTTGGCCCCTGCTCTGACCTAGATAACCACCCCCTTAACACAGGCTGCTCTTCCTCCCACATAGTCACCAGTTCCTCTTCGTTGATGTGTCTGACCTTTCAGGTGCAGCTTTTCTCGTTAGGGCCTGAACTACATTTTGCTCTCAGGGCATTTAGCAGCTGGCACGATTAGGTCCTCAGCAAAGAGGGCCAAGCTGCTATTTCTGACGGCTGTGGAATTAGAGGCACACAGACAGCGAGCCCGCCTCGGAGTACAGCTAGGCACAGGGCACAGGGACAGTCCCCAGCCATCTTCAGCCGTGGGTCGACGAGCGAGGGCATCTGCTCGCCCAAACCAGCCCTGGAGGAAAACAAACAGCTGGGGATCTAACCAGAGTTCCAAATGGATTTTAGAGCTGAAGGCCCCAAGATTCAGGGCTTCCTGTACCACTCGCCTGGCTTCACAGGAGCACTTCTGGCACCGAAGGCAACACTGCCGCATCAGTTCAGGGTGTTGATGGGCTGCAGTTGCATTTAGCAAGAAAGACGATTCATAAAAATGCAGTAGTTTGTGTCTGCAATGGCCTCGCTCCCTTTGCCCTTCAAAGGGACTGCTCTACGTTTTGACATTTAAGGAACACTCTCTGCGTTATCTTCCCCTTCTAAAGCACCAGCTCCATTTCCCCAGCACAAGCTTTCTTTGCCTCTGGACTATTGTGCATTGAACCAGGGAAGTCTCATCTGCTAAACACCTGAAATAGGCATTTGACTTCCAAATATTCAGACATGCTGGACAGCTTTACCAGTGGTTTCTTTGGTTTAACTGCTAATTTGGCATTGCAAGTAACATATGTCCCCTGCAGTCACTGCAACGTGACTACACAACCAGGCACAGAGCTGTAAGCTAAATTCTGCCAGCAAGTAAACTTTGCATTGCTGCCACTTCATTTCTTTGTTCAGACAGGWGAGACTTTGTGCTGCTGCACACACCGGTATTACGGGGCCCTGGCTGCATTACAGGCACAGGCTTCCACGGTGGCTAGAGTTTTCCCAAGGATTTTGCTGTTTCTCACTGTGTTCAAAACACCAATGCCCTGTGCCAGAAACACGCACAAAGAGAAACTCTTACAGATCTGCTGCAGGCGTGTGCAGTCAGCGCAAGACTTTGGGAGGTGACCTGGACAAATGCAGCTCACTCCATAGTTTAAGGGTGGGTAAAGCCTTTGATACCAGCTGACAGGCACCCCATTCCCCATTCCTTACATCTCCTCCTCGTCTCCGTATCCATCGGTGGTTTTATCTTATACTAAATCTAAAGGTCAGGAGCTAAGGATGGTCCTTGGTGCTGCCTGCTGCTTCCTGCAGCGTCTYGCTGGCTGTGACCTCAGGCTCTGCGTCCCAAAGCAGCACGTGGCTCTGCACTGGCCTGGACTGGAAAAGAGAACAAGCAGACGGACTGTTTTCAAGCTAACATTCACACCTGCTGAACAGCCAAATTTTGCCACATTTTAAAATGTACACACCTTGGGAGATTAAAATAGGAAAGTGGACTCAGGTTTTAGTACTTGAAAATTTTATTTTCTCAAATGAGCACCAACACATATTGTAAATATGACAAACAAAACGCCTCCCTCTAATACTGAAGAACTATATACAATGTACAAATACATGAAAAGGTGAAAACCGATTATCTGAAAACAAACAATTGCATTTATTACTGAAGCAAATGACCTGAAAGAATATGCCAAAAATAAAATTAAAATAAGATCAAAGAAATAAAAGTATACACAATTTGTAAACACAAGAGCATCGACAGACAGGCTGGTATTGGAAATATCATCCTTTAGTTTTGTCAGTGGGGAAAGCATTCCCATATCCGAAGGAAGAACAAAACAAAGGATACATATAGTTCATAACTATGAGAATAGCTTATTTGTGATTGTACCTTACACAATGCCATTCTGCTTGCATTTAAATATGTTGATTTTTTAATTCAATATGATTTTTGTTTCCCCTCTGCTGTTTATTCTTTTTAAACAGGATTCTTCCAAATCTATGCCTAACATTATTGTTTCTGAGCATTCAATTTCAGAGGCCTCTCACCTGGTGAGCAGAGCTCTCGTCCACCGCGTTGAGCTCTGGTTCTTGAAAACCTGTTTCCCCAACCGCGTGTTTGCATCTCGCCTATTCCTCCAAGAACTGGCTCACACTGAAACATGATGCTCCTTCCAAAAGGAGGAAGTGCAGTGAAATGCATGATTAACACTTTCACATACCAGTTAGAAAAATGCATACAGAGAAAATTCTTATTTATCACAAGAACAACAAATTTCATCTGTAGGGTATTTTTTAATATATATATATATATATATTTTATTTTTTTAATTGTGTGCACCAGAACAGAAAATTAAAGAGCGTGCAACAGTTATTCAGCACTGAAAACATCTCCTTGCTCAGCAAAACAGTCCAATGGTTTGTGCTGTTGGTCCACTTTGGGATAAACAAGAGACCCACTGAATTAAAAACGAAGAGTGGGGAGAATGGGGGAGATTAAAGACAGAAAGAAAAAAGAAAAAAAAAATAACGTTTACTGCCAGAGGTAAACTTTTACTCTGATTTGTTTCTAGCCCGGTTTCAAAACAGAACAAAAACCAGGATCCTTGTCCAAAGATCTTTTTAGTTTAAAAGCAATGACTAGTTAGAGATCTCCATCCTCCATCCCTGCTGCCCCCAAGCAACTGGAAATAGAGATGCAGAGGTTGCAAGCTTATATTCACTGTATCCTAAGCGTCGAGATCTACCTCACTCCAGCCAATACTGGTGCAAGAGAAACACGCAGGCCCAGACCCTAGGCCGGGCTCTCCTCGGCCGAGCGGGACCTGCGCAGAGACCACGGGGCTCCCTGTGGGGCCGGCAGCTCCCACGGGATCACCCTGTGGCCGGGACCTCGGGCACTGGCTGAGGCGGCTGCTGGGCCCGGAGCTGCGTGCCCAGCCCCACGTGCTGCTCCCACCGGCCTCCGCAGGAGCCCAGATCCAACGGGCACCACCAGGAGCCACCCCTCCTGCCACGGCCAGGGGAAAAATGGGTTCGCTTTAGAGGACAACATATATTAGCAATTTTGTTTCCCTTTAAACATATTTTTTCCAACAAATACAGAAGGAAACAGTATCACTTAYAGACAACGAAAAGTGCTCTCAGGGAGGGGCTCTGAGAAAACAGCACCAAATATATTATTTTTTTAAAAAAATTAAATATTATTTACAAAAGTATATTTCACAAGATAATGCTTTTTTTTTCCTTTATATATATTATCATCTCAATATTTATTACAGGGATCAGGATTTCACACCAGACAACCCACCAGAGCTGAAGTTTAGAACTCCCTGAAGTCTGAGCTTTGGAGCGATGGGAGGGAGGAGCCAGCGCGGTCGCCGCTCTCATCCTGGAGGCTGCCGGCCCGGGAGCAGCAYCCACGGAGCCCGAGGTCCCTCCCGGCTCTCAGTGCTGGCCAGAGGGACACGGACATCCCGGCTCTTTGGTTTTGCTCTGAATATATCACTTTATGAGCCACCTATTTGGACTGCACTGGCTGCGCCACCCTGAGCTCCTCATTCTGCTTCCAACTCCTGATACTGCTGTGTGTCTTGACAGAGCGAGTCACGGAGGAGTTAGCAGCGGACTAAGAAGTACTTTAAGTTTAATGGACACAAAGCAGAGAACAAATGGCAAATGAGCCTCAAAGGCCATTATTTTTTCTCATCTCCCTGTACAGTGCATTAAAGCCTATTTTGGGTAACTATATATAAAGTCTCTCTATAGATAGGTAGGTATATCTATACTCGCAGCGTGCATGGACACTCAGAGGCACTCACTTTTTTTAGCTCAGGACTTGAGGACAGATTCTTAGCAAGTGTAAATCTGCAGACACTGACAGGACAAAGCCAATTAGTACCAGATTAAAAGGCTGCCATATTTAAATTTGCACTGGTTGCCATTAAAAACGTCACCCCTGCGAACAGTTAAAAACAGCCCCGTTGATGGAGCGTCATCATTTTAGGTCCCAAATATAAAAACATCTGTATCTGACAGCGCTCTGTGGTCTCCTTTCCTATTTCTCAGCGCAGCCCTCCAGGCAGACCTGCTTGCTCATCAGGACCAATGTAACATTACCAATATAAAATCATGAGCCCAGCACTGTTTGTCAACCTCATATTAATGATTTGGCTTTATCCCTTAATTCTTTCAGGTCCCATCAGATGCCTTTATAGGCTACACATTTGGGGAATTGAAGAGCTCTCCAAAGAGTTCGGGTGATTCCCACCAGGCACAACTCAATAGACTCTCGTGGCTCAAGAACTGGGGGACAGGAAAATGGGCCTGGGGCAGTGCCAAAGTCCACAACCAATTGGTATCTCAGGGGCTTTGATTTTTACCAGATTTTTATGGGAGAAGGGAGTCTGGACGATGGCGATAGTCTATCAGAACCTGAAGCGACTCTGCAGAAGCCACCTCCTAACTGCTTGCCACAAAATGAGCTAATCTTCCCCGTTTCTGCAGACCCAGGCAGCCTCCAGCTCACTATTCAAGGGCAAGACAACTCCTTGTCACAAGAACGGTGATTCAAGGGAACAAAGAGTCACTGCGCAGACGGGCCATGGGGTTTGGGTCTCAGCACGAGGCCCCAACATGGAAAGTTGGCCCAATGTGTAGGTAGCCTCTCTGCTCACACCTGGTCCGGGTAACWGCAACGTGACACAGACTCTCCACCCCAATCTCAGTAGCTTCCTACAAATATCCTGGATGTGGGGACAGCGGTAATAGGCTACAACTCCAAAGCTCTGGTTTCATAAGGAGTTACAAACCCCTGCACAACGCTCTTTCCTTCTGGATTAAGATTTTTGCCCAGCGGATTAACCTACTTGAAAGAATTCCACAAACAAAAAGAAAATTCACTCAAAGAGATAAAACTAATTCACTTAAATAGTCTTGAGTTATGCACCAGATACTGGCTGGACTGTTGCAGAGCAAACTTCACATTGTCGTTTATGCCAAACACAGCTCCCCTGTCGCACACAACACCCCTTCCCCACACACCACCTTGGCAAGGTCCATACTAACGAACATGAAAACTTCCAACGGGAAGGACTTGTCCCTTACGGTTACAACACCCAAACCTGTCCCTCCCCTTTAACTCCAAGGCATAAAAATTTCAGGGGTAGGGGAAAGATGTTCGGTTTTGTTTCCCACGCCCCCATGTCTGCAACAGGCTCTGAGGGGTGGGAAAAGTGGTGATTCTTTTTTTTTTTTTTTTTTGAGGGGTAGAGGGGATACCTCATGGCTTGAAATATCCACCTACGCAATTCTGCTACAACTGGCAGGGTCCTCTGCTCCCTCCTCTCCCCACTGTCACATCATTTCTTTCCCAGGCTCCAAGAGTGGAGCTGATAGCTGGCGCCTGAGATTTAAAGGAAAAAAAAAAAGAAAAAAAAAAGACACTGTAACAGCAATTATCTACTTGCATTTGCAAAGAATTGGTAAAACACTCCCAAAGATGCTCAATAAAGGCTGGGAGATCAAGGGGATGTATCTTATGCCACTAAGTTTGTCTCCAACCTCCCCTAAACGATTTCCCCTTCCTTGCCTCACACATGACTTCGTTTTCTGTCCTGTCTTCTAAGTTGCAGTTCCAGCCCCTTCTGCCTTAAAGGTTTTTCTCCTCCTCTCTCACGGGCTCAAGAGTCAGGATTTGGTTTCTCCAGCTGCGGATGCTCCCACAGCCGTGCTCTGTTGGGGGGGCTGGCCAACCTACTCTGAAACAGAGAGAAAAATGAGAGGGGAGGGATCTCTGCAGCCATCAGGTCTCCCCTTCCTCCCCCAGATGAGGTTCACACAGGGCGAACAAAACACCGGGGCCCCGGCCGTGACTTGCGCTCAGCCGCCTTAGATGAAGGCCCCCCTTTTGGAGCCATGGATTTAAGATTCGGAGCGAACGCCGCCGCCGCCGCGAGGTATATTTCTGTCCATTCAGACAAGCAAAGAATTTCAAGCCTTGGTTAACCAGGACTTAAAGGAGAAGCACAGTTTCACTTCGGACGACTTCCCTTGTGGCCCGCTCCCCACCCCCTTTCACCTTCTCCTGCCCAAAACTYGGGTCTTCCTCTCGCACCGAGACCTTCTGACAAAACGCCACCACAGAGCCAGCTTGGGTTTGTACTTAAGCGCTCGTCAACATGGAATGGCTGTCGGGCATTCGGTGCATTCTCTTAGCCAACGCCAGAACAGAGAGAGAAGCAGCCAGGGTCAACTCACAAACAGGTACAAAGCAAAGAGACAGAGAGACAGAAATTTAGAGGCCAGTCACCAATAAAGATGGAGAAGGGTGTGAAGATGCTCCCAAACTGCAGAGCCTCTAAATGCATGGAACCAAGCGTTCAGTCACTCTCTCACTCTTGGATATAATGTTCGGTTGGATGGCATTCTCTTACACGCTGGAAGGGCTGGGCTCTTCCCATTCAATCCCAGCCGTTATCCTTGATCATGTGAGCTAGTTCAATGATGTATTTGCCTTCTTTATACTTCTGGCTGCTTTCAAAAGCATGTTCCTAAAAAGAAGAACAACGATGATGGTGCCTGGAGGTTTACATAATATAAACTCACAGCTACAGACTGTATCCAGATACGAGGTTTAGCTTGGGTGGGAGATTTGTCTAAGAGGCAAAAACACAAACAAGTATTTACTGCTAGCTTGGGGAAAATTAGCTTTGGAAGAATCTTAAACTTGGATTCTAGTTGAACCCTCAGCCCGCAAGAGTTGGGCTCTTTTAAACTGCAGTCACTTTCCGCCTAATAGTCTGTAGTGATTTTTCATAAGAATGACACACATAATGCAGCTGAAAGAATGTAATCCTATTGCTGGAGAGATTTGTGCTCACTCCTGCATTTATGCAAAGCTGTGCTTTGGTTTTATAATAAACTCAATTTTATATTTAACTTCCATTTATAATATCCATATTGTGTTTCTGCAGGGATTCCTACTGCACTATTTTTTTGGTCCTTTATTTTTCTCTTCTTTATAATTAGGCAGTTGAAAGGTCACTGATACAATAAATGTTTTGCTTAAACACTGGTCAGACTGTTTTGAACAAACAAGCATGCTGTGTGTCTCCTGAAGCAGAAATTAGAATACAGCATAAGCCTTTGTTTGAAAGTAATTGAATTTATGAAGAGCAAGAGACAGCAAACAGATAAACTCATGTTAAATAGCATTTCCAATGGGAAGGATACAGGATTAACAAGGCATAGATCATTCTATGACTCTGAGATGATCTGGATAAGAAGACAGTGTGAAYATCAAGAATTGAGTGATTGTTAGTACAAATGCTACTTAGTTGTATTAAGCATCATTAAGGGATGCCCATGAAAACCAGGCCCTCTGTATATACTGTTAGCAAGAGAGAACATTTGCCACAACAAGCTCTTGCTTGTGACTGCACACAGGAAACAAAGCACAGATGAAAAATGGAGATGCAGGCAGGAAAAGACATATAATCATAGACTAGAAKCCACATTTCCATACGCACACCTTCAGGAAGAGCTACAGCAAAGATGTCCACAGGAAAAACAAATGATACTCACATATTTCCAACCCAGCGTGGTTTTGCAGTTTTCACAGTAAATGTCTGCAACTGCATGTAATCCTGTTAATAACACCCGCTCTTCTGCAGGGCCACAGCCCACGTTAACTCTGGAGGAAAAGGAGAAAAGCTTCCCGTTAATGAGCATGAAGCTTCCACTTAACAGGAAAAAAAGGAAAATATAATTTTTTCAACTGATAATCCTAATGAGTTTTGAAGAAAAAATAAATATTTTAATAAACRCATTCATTTTGTATTTGAGAAAGATTTTTATTTCCAAATTGGTAAAATGGCACTTTTGTTTTTATTCTCCCAAATGGAAATGTGAAAAAGGTAACTAAATTCAACAGTTCTTCTAATACATATCTTGGCCGAAAACGTGATCTTACCAGAACTATTTTCTGAAGGGAAAACAATGGTTTATCTTTAAGCAAAAAAGTAAGTTTGTTTTGGGGCATTACATATTCTTCACGCTCWCAGAAGTTTCATTCTTTGGTCCAACTATATTCCCTTGGAAGAGAATGACTCATCTGYTAGTTCTTATTTCTCAATCTGACAACAAAAGAACCATCTTTCCTAGACTCTTATCTGAAACCTGAATGTAAAATCAACTATGAATCAGTGCTATTCCCTGCCTCCTCCTCCAACCATTTTTAGCAAGCTCCCAAGACTTGGGCAGCGCTTTTCTGTAACGAAGGAAGACAGTCCTTTTGTTTACTTATTCACAAGGGCTTTCTCAAAYCCATCCGAAAAGACGCCGAGGTGACACGCAAGCAGCTGTACTCACACGGAATTGAAGAGGTACGCTCGTCCTTGGCTGCCTTGGAAGGACTGAAAGGCAAAAAAACAGAATTCAGTGAGTTGATAGCAATGAACTTAAACGATGAGCCGTCCTCCGCAACTGCGTTAATGACCTCAGAGGGTCRTTATAGCAACTGCTGGGCACGTCTGAGAAAGGCACATCCATCCCGCGCTCCACACGCAAACAGCAGAAGGGGAAATGTCAGGAGAAGATGAGGACTGGTCGCGAGAGGGCTCGTGCTGGAGCTGCAAAGGGCACGGCTGCCACGGCTTCAACGCGTGCCCGTTTTCCAAGGCACYCTGGCAGCCTTCGGGGAAGGGCACCTGCCTCTGCCACCTGATTCTGTCGGTGCTCACACGTGGGCTCGAGTCCAGCACCCATCGCAGCAGCCAAGCTCTGTTTTTCTCTTATATCCCAGTCACGCTCCTTGTCTTCACCCTTTTGGTTCTACATAATTCACCCTCCTAAATTTCACACGATACTGCTCCACCCCAATCTATCTCAGTCTAGCTGTCAAACATTGTCTTAGATCTCTTCTCTAAAACAGATACAAAGCTTAAATACACTCACGTACGCTTCCATTTCACTGCTACACTTTCAAAACACTGTCACGGTGCTTAGCTGGAATTCCAAAGTCAGTGTATTTGCAGGCAGAAACACACTCAGAGATGCAGCCTTAACTGCAGCAAGTGCCCGCGGGCCCCAGAAGATGACACTTTGAACCAAGCCCAGCAGAACACTCCAAACATTAGGGATGCTTCCAAGTGCCAACATGTTCTGCGCACGTCACGTCTGCAACACCTTCCACACCACCCTGTGACAGCGTCTCGCCTACAAGTGCTGGCTCACACCCACGACACRCGGTACCTGCAGGGTGACGTTTGACAAGCGTGTGCTCAAGGAGGCCGCCGCTGCTCACGGGCACGGCTGCTCGCTGCACACAAGCTGCTCCACGTGATACCTCTGCTAGCACCGCCAGGAAGCCTCGGCCCTTCCCGGCACAGGGTTGTCCCCATCTGTAAATGGAGCTCGGGGACATGCTGGGCTCGGGCGCAGCAGCACACGGGAGCGCTCAAGTATCCAGCACCTCATGGAGAAGTGAAGTCCCCTCTGAGAAGCAGCAAGTCCAGCGGGGATTTGCACCGTTCTCTACGCTCAGATGCAGTCGGTGCTAACGAAGGGCTTCCTGCCCTCCTCTGTTGATCCACAGGCAGGTGCCGGGAGGCTGCTGCAGCCCGGCCGTCACTTGGCACCGCAACCCTGAACTCAGAGAAGAGGCCTGAGGCACCTGGATCTCTCTCTCACTCAGACAAAGCAGCTCCCGGAGGAATGCCTCTTTCCCTGGGAAAGAATTAAACAGGACATATGGCTCATGAGTGTTTGTGTACTTGCATGTATTAGAGAAGGGTTTTTTGGGTTTTTTTTTKGATCTTTCTGCAGCATTCATTACTACTAGTAGCAGCTGGGCCTACCCCAACTAGGTGTAGCCCAAGTGCTACAGAGCAAACGGCTTCGCTTCAGTGTCCTGTGTGGGAACTGAGAACYGACACAAAGCCGACTCCTTCACCTGCCCAGAAGGGAGAGCTCGGGCTAGTCCCAGGACGGGTTTTATCCCTCTAAGGCAAATGGTGCTGCCTGTCCAGGCTGCACAGAGTGCAGGGAGTCAGGAAGGACAGACCGTTGCAGGGGGACAGAGAAGCAGCTGCCACAGAAACCTGAGTGCCATTACAGCAAAACCAAAGCAGATGAAGCCTGCTAACCATCCAGCGCTCTCCAGTAAATACTTTTCCATAAACACCAAAGTGACTAAGTTTGCCAATAACAACAACCATAGGAGCAAAGTTTTTATTGGTACAGAAATAGGATTTTCCATTAGTGCTGTACAAAAGCCTGTTTTCAATAAACAACAGAACCAAACCCATCAGCTTTGTGCTGGGAGCTCCCTGGACACTGTTGTTCCAACCCACTCCCTGAGGAAAGCAGCAGCCTCTCGGAGATGCCCTTCCCTCTAGCTTAGGCCAGGGCTTTGGGCTGTCCAAGGGCAGACACTGCAAAAAAACCAAATTACTTTTGCCTAAGCAGCAGTTTTTAACATATCAGTGCTCAGGTTTCAATGCTGCTGCCTGCCATATATAATAATAATATAATAATCCATCATCAACTTTTTCTATGATTTGCCAGATGCTTAGGTAAAAGCGAGGGAGAGCTGGCAACCACCTCAAGTTGTTCCCCAGCACACTTGCTTTCCCCAGGTGAAGCTGACTGCCTTTAGAAATGTAACACAGGTAAGTCTTACCTGGGTGTTGTAGCCTCAAGCCCACCTGGAGTCATTACTTCTCTGCCATTAGAGCATGCACCAGGGGAGACAGATGTGTTTATACATAAATGGTCATTTTCTTGTTTCCTTTTTCCTTTTTTCCCCCTAAAGATATTTTTTTCCTAAAGAGATTTCCACAACACACCTGGTTTTCACTGAACAGTGACAGTCAGCAATAAAATCTACTCTCTGTGCTCTTCAGCTCCTTGATGCACATTCAAATGCGCATCTCACACACAGGCATAGAAATCCAGGCTCTAAAACAACAGCTCCTGGCATAATGTGCCGGCTGGAAGAAATGGAAAGGATTTTTGTTGTTGGTTCCCACTGGAAGCCCAAGCACATACTTTCCTCCTCGCTGCTAACATCGATTGTCTGGCTAGAAACATATTTGTATCTGCCAGCAGAACCTCCCTGCTCGTCCTGCCCGGCCCCGAGAGCCCCGGGATGCTCCGGGCACAGTCTGCTCTAACACACAGGCTCAAAACCTCTGCTGGGCTCTCCTGGGAGCTTTGCTCAGCATGGAGCACTCTCCCTGGGACATTTAGGTCTGAACCCCTATATACGCAACACCTGGGACATGGGGAGCTGCCACTCTGGCTTAGTCCAAGTGTTATATTCTGGCCTCAATTCGAAGCTCTCCATCTACCATCCTGTTTGCTTTGTGCTTTCTGAGCAGCACACGTGCCTTTCAGAGGCGTCTTCAGCACCTGGACAACTGCAGACACAGGGCACATCGCGCTGCAGCCAGCTCGTCTCACACTAAACCTGCCTTCTCCCCAGCCTCAGACCTCTGCACATTCCTTGGCTACTGGGGACTGCAGGAAATGGAAGTTTCATATGCAGTCAGTAGAGCCAGAGAAAGGTGGGAATTCTGGATGTTCTCCACGCACTCCTACCCTCCAGACCCCTTTTCCTAGGCCCAACTTCCCATTCACTCCATATTCAGCAGTTCCACGTGCTGAACAGATGACAGGATTAATGTCCCAAAGTCTTTGTGGTGGCATTTGACAATAGGCTCAACACAAAGAGAGCTGGCTGGAATCATCTGGAACACCCGGAAGCGGCTGCCAGGATGGAGCAGCCACACGGTGATGCTTGTTCTCTGCAGACTGCAGCAGAGACAACCCCCACGTACCTGTGCCCGGCCGGCAGCCTTTGCACAGGCCAATAAAACAAAAATGAAAAGGCAGCTGGTCCCAAAGGGATCCAAGGGGAAAAAAGGAACAGAGCTCAGCCCTCTGAGCTGCAAATAATTCTCAGCACAAGAATATGAACAGGATTAGAGGAATCAAAGCCTCTGCTGGAGACCAACGGGAGCTGGCATGTCCCAAGCAATGGGAAAGGCAGCACCAGGAAGAGCCAGCTGGTCACAATGCTCCGGACTTTTGAAAAGAACAGATTTTCTGCTTGTGGTATCCCCTTTGGGAGCAAGAAGTTTGGTGAATAAGAGAAAAAAATTAGGAGCAACTGTCTTTTAAAGTCACTAATGTCTGTGGGTAAAATAATCCATCCTGTGATCTATTCAGAGACAGCTCTGTTAGCTCTCACTTCCCACCTACATGCATCCCTTTTATTTTTAATTTACTAGAGTCGTTTGCAGGAGGCTGCCCGCAGGACGTGTCTAGTCCTGCTGCCGATTCAGCCCTCATTCTGAGCTTGTCATCTGTTCTAATGCAAACGCACTTTGTGGTGGGGAGATGTCCAAGTGTGACCAAAGCATGAAGTCAACCCAACTGGAGCAGGTACAAGAAGATTAGCTCCAAATCAACAGACTCTCTGAACCCAACAGATCCAACAGACTGATTCAAAGTTATCCCCATCCCTGGTCTTCAATAGGCCTGCACAAACCACTTATTTCAAGGCAGTCATTTACATTTTTTTTTCTTCTCCTAGTGCTTCTTTAAATTCTGCTTCAGTTGGGCTTGGCTCTCTGGCACTCACCGGGGTTTCTGTGCTCCCAATGCAGGCAAATAGAAGTGAGGTGAAAAATAGAGGCAGCCCATAAGATGCCAGGCTGTGTCAGTCTCAGTCATGTCTGGCCCAAAGCTGGGTTTCTCCTGTGCCTCCCAATGCATCAAAATTCTTACTCAATTTCTCGATTTGAACAGATGGGATTTCAAGAACCACCAAATTCTGTGAGGCTCACAGTGAAGCTACAGAAAGTGAGGATTTTCTTACAGGGATGCATACATTTGGATTAACCCTTGCTGCATTATTTAGACCAAAGTGAAGAAAACATACTAATATATTTAAATGACAAGTAGTTCTCAGCAACAACRCGCGCTGCCCAAAGGGCAACTCAGCAGGAGCTTTCCTAAGGAATACAGTGGACTTAACTGTTGTGAAAGAAAAAAATACAGTCAGATAAAGACTGCACTTCAGCTCCTGTCTCCTCTTTCACAGCCCTCATGACAAATTCCCCAGAGATTTTCTAGCAATATAAACTTAAGAYCATAAAAGACTCCTCCCAGTCATAGCTATAGTTTCATAACAACCTTGACTAAGCCACTGCTGTAAACAAAAATCTGCAGTGTTATCCTGGTCAGGTACACAAGGAAGCTGCAGTCTCAAAACCAGGTAATTCCTGTTCACACTGTTTGTCTACAGAACTAAAACCAAAACAATGAACCCACGCACCTCTGACCATCCTGTTTTCACTCATTCCTAATTCCTAGTTTTGGATCCAGTTTGGCAGCAGAATGGACCAAAGGGACCCAGTGTCCGGCAGCTGCAGCTCTCAGATACTCTGTCCTCTTTAGCACAGAAATTATCCTGCATCCTCGCTCCCCTCCCGCTCTCTCCAGCCCTTCATCCCAATTCCTATCAGCTGCAACAACTGCCACTGCACAGAAAGCTCTGCCTTAATGACATCTTTCAAGGCCCATTAATTAAGGCAAAAATGATCTCATTAAAACCAGTAAGTYTTGCAATGGGTTTAGAGCAGTCAGGACGTCTGGTAACAGCGCTAGGTCCGTGACTCCAGGAGGAGGTTTCTGTGAGTCACTGCACAGGCTCGCAGAGTGGAAAGGCAAACAGGGAAATGTTGAAAACGTCAAAAATCTCTGCTGCAGTTCAGGTGGGGGCTGCACCAGACAGCACAGGCCACTCAACCGCCTACTCGCACCGCGCTCGAGTACTTGCCAAGCTCAATTAGCAGCCCCGGCATCCACAGGGCCCTCCTCGGGGTTCATTAATTCCTCCTTGTTCTTCCTCACAGAAGGGAGGGTGAATGATCAGATTAAACCAAGATTCAATTTTGCTCTGATGCTGCTAGATAGAAACCCATGTTAGGGGACGTGGTTACATTATTCCACCTCGTGCACAGATGTGACCCTACCCTGTTCTAACTGCGTTCCTGAATATTAACTGGGTTTTAACATGGGTCCTTAATATTATTTAAAGGCTGAAGTCCATACAGAATTAGCAGACCAAACTCACATCTAATGTAATTCAATTATTCCAGCAGGGCCTTGCTCCATGGCAGATTAAGCTGCTGTGCAAGAGTACAGGGAATTAGCAGGTGTSTGCTATGGTTGATCCTAGCTAGACTCTCCAAAAACGCAGCAGTTCTACACAGTGCTTGTGCCCCTTCGTATTCTCTGTGTGATGGAAGCTGCTGCAAAAGGCTGGAAAAACGAGAGACTTGACTGTGATTGTTTTGTCTTCCCCACTCCCAGTGTGCCCACCCAAGCGAGCTGATCCCATCTAGTCCAAGGAGACCAATGCACACGTGCTACCCACTTCTTCCATCAGTGCTTAGGGGAGAGAGAGCACCGTGTGAGCTGCATCCAAGTTCCCCGGGACACAAAGAGGAGAAGGGACATGAAGGCAGATTTTGGAAGCAGCTGAACACCTCCAAAAACCCCAAAGAGTCCTTGGCACTTGCCTGGATTTTCCTTCGCAGGATCTATGCTCTTTCTGAATCCACATGTCCCAATGTTATGTACCAGCCTCCCTCTCCTCCTTAAAATAATTAGGTTGTCTTAAGAATCATCCAAATTTTAGTAGTAATTAAAACTTTTTTTTTTTTTTTTTTTTTTTTTAGAAAAAAGGACTTAAATAACAAAAAAGTGAGACTCATCTTTTCATGCTTATGGGAGCTGAAACCAAGAGAAGTAGCACTGTTCACAGGACTCCCCTTGGCCATATAAGCAACATCCAACAGCAGAAAGGGAAAAAGGGGCAGAAATTGCAAGGGACTGTTCTAAGCACGTGCTACAGGGCGCTCTGTAACATCAATACTGCTCAGGAAGATGGAAAACCAACGAGACCGAGCAGATGCCCGATGCCGTGAGAAGCGAGCCATGAAATGCTGTTCTGTCCTGTTTATTGGAGTGGTCCTCGAACACACGTCAGCACAACACGGAGGTGACACCAATGCTCCATGGGGCTGTATGGCTTCCAGGCAGACAGGCTGCACAAAATGATTTAAATGGGTCAGGATCAGGAGCAAATTCCCAGTTATTAACTCATGTGGCAGCATGACTGCCCATTACCATCACAGGAAAGAAGAGACTTCTTTTCACAGGCAAATTTTACATTGCACTCACAGAAGAAAGAAGAATGACTTTGGAGGCTTTGCAATCAACAAAAAACAGTAATTAGGAAAACACAAGTTGCTAAATTTCTGGTTTTCCTCAAGTGCACAGATTCCCAACGCTCATTTAAGACAGCACTCTGCTAAGCTAAAGCTGAGCAAAGCTCTGCACAGTATTTCGAAACTTGGCGAGTCGCAGAGCACCCTGCCCCTTCTCCCTCCACCACGGCCAGCAGCCCCCTCCAGGCTTGGGCTCAGTTTAAATGTGACCCTGTCAGGTCTCATCTTGCTGTCATGAGCCCTGTGCTGCTCATGCTGCTCAATAAAGCCCTGGGCTCGTAGGCTCTGCTTTTATTTATTTTTAAATGTGTTTCTACCCCACAGACTTCAAAGTACAATTTCGAAATGTGAATGCTGAAGGCAAGAAATTGAAAGCAAATAAAAACTATACCAGATTTATTACTTCTGTAAAACTCGGCAACCTTTTGCAGCTTCTCTAGTGTTTTCTGATGGCCTCTGGTGCRGCTGCTGTGCTGCAGAACTTGGTTTAAAGATGAAAAGGGATGGAAATTCTACAGAAGAYGAAGCAAATATTTACTTTTAAGAACATTGATCATGTAGAAGACAACTCATGACAGAGGATCAACATTTACCCAGCATCAGAAAAGGTAAAACTATTGAGATAGGCCTATTCTGTGCTTCCCACATGGGCACTGCTCYCAATGGAATGAACGAGGTGATGTGGGATGGGAGGAGGAAATAGCAAGAGGAACTAATTCCACTCTGGCCCAAAGATGCACATCTTCCAGGGTTCCTTAGGCCATTCTGTTAGTTGATCCTGATCCCTCCACCTTCACACGCTCAGTCCCAAGACATACCAGCATTCCCAGATCTGCAGGAAGTTCAGGGGAGCTGAGATGGGCTTGGCATCTCTGACACTTAAGTCACTGGTGACATCACTCAAATGCAACCCTTTATATTTTAGGGCGTAAGGACAGCACGGACAGATGCACATCAGAGTCCAGCTGTTTCTTTCCGGACACAGAGGGCTGAAAAACACATTTTATTCTGGTGTTTCTGCGAGCTATGGGACCTTTTCCCACCCCAAAAAAATACTCAGCTGTTGCTGTTTTCCTGCAGCTTGTTCATCTGTTGGTTGTCTGACCAACAATCAAGCCACTTAAATAAYGGGAGTGGCAGAGCAGTCAGGAGAGAGGGCAGTGCCCTTTCTTTCCACATTAGTTATTACTACTGTATGGATTTTAGAGATAAACACAAAATGGGACATGGAAGGAAGATAGAAACTGCTAATGCACCAGTTATTGAATTAGCAGCATAACAGCACGTGTCCGTGTACGAGTGAACGCTGCTCTCCATGAAGGCAGTCGGCAAGCTCACAGCAGCACGGACGCGGACCACGAGTGGAGGAAAACTGCTGGTTTGCAAGCACGGAGCTCACTGAGAGGGGTCTTCTCTGTCCCCTCAGCAAGATCCCCTGCTCTGAGATTAAGCCACCACATGTACACCTTGCTGCCGAGAAGCCTGAAAGTTCCTGTCTTTGCTCAATCTGCTTTTTATACTGAGTGTCATTTCTAGCACAAAACAAGTGTTCTGGTACTGAACCTCATTTTACTACACATTAAAAACCCACCTGGACACAATCCTGTGCCATATGCTCTAGGTGACCCTGCGTGTGCAGCGGGGTTGGACTAGATGATCTCTAAAGGTCCCTTTCCCATCTTAAGAATTCTATGATCCTATGATAACGTGGCCTCTATGGAAATGAGATGACAATGTGCTCACCAGAGGATAGGTCACCAGGCACCGAGTGACCAGGCGCTGGGTCCTGACAGCTCTGCAAGTTAGGACCCAGAACAGGCCTGAACTAAGGTCTTAGAGCAGAACGTGTGCGCACACATTCAGTATTTCTCATCATTCTCTCCTCTCTGAGCTGGACTGGAATTGAGGTATCCACACTTGAAATACTCTGTAAGCAGCTAAGCTTAATCTGATTTCAACTCCTCCTGTCCGCAGCAATCCCTGCTAAAAAGAGAGAGATCACTGGAAATCTAATTCCAGGTTTGGGCTAACGATAGCCTCAGTTTGTACCTTTTTTGCAGTTGCTTATTTCTAATTCGATGGTTGTGATTTGGATGAAAACGGAGTATTTTAGGATCAGAGGGGTCTCTGTGGGTTTGCGCTGCAGTCTCTGCAGTCACCACCACCAGACAGACGCTGCCACGTGCTCCCAGCCCAGGAATGGCCAAATCCCAGAGAAATTTGCTTATTCCTGGCAGACAGAAGGGCCCTCTGAAACAGATGCAAAGCCTCCAACAGCACTTCCTGCTACTCCATGATGAGAATGCAACAGGAATAGCAGTGCAAGAAACCTCTCCTGAGAAGTCAGGGCACTTCTCTCCATGAGGCAGTAGCTGAAAAAGCCCTTTGTCCTTCCTGTCTTACCAGAACCCCTCCGAGGTTCTTTAAGAGACACAGCCCCTCCGACGTGCTCCTCGCACGTGGACCTAGGGCAGACGGTGCTTCCAGCACCAGTCTGCCCACACACACCAGCAGCCATCAGCAGATTGCAGAATGGACCCACCAGCCCTTGCCAGCACACGGAGGTCCCAGAGATTCCACACCTGCACCGTGCAGCTCTATTATTCCTGATCTTATGACTCTAAAGCCATATAAAAAGTACACACCTGCACAGGAAGTTCACAGGGCAGCTCACGCAGGCAGCGAGCCACAGAGCCTGCTTGCGTTTCCTCCTCTTCCAACTGCAAGGGCAAGAACAAGCCCAACCCAACGAACCCAGGAGGGCTCGGACCTGAGCAACATCGTGCTYCTGTTGGTCAGGATTTGCAGCAGATGCAACAGCCCTGATGATTCACTGTCCTYCGTCCCTGGCACTTCCCTGGATAACAAATGGGAATAATATTTTATTTATACCCAAGTCATCAATTCTAAGGCAGATGAAAGGAGAGTTATTTCCATAAAGAAAGTGATGGGGTRGAAGACAGAAGATCCATTTTTATCCTGTTCCTCCTCCCTGACAGAGAATTCAAAATAATTTTGAATTATTACTCTTTTCCTTCTTTTTTGGAACAGCATGAAGTATTTTAAAATCACATAGCAATTAATTGCAGTATAAACACAATTATACAAGGAGGTACAAATTACCTTGGCTCTTTCCATTAAACAACCACATCCTGACTAAATAAGAGGCCTGTTCCTGACTGCCTTCAGATCCCATTAAGGACACTAAGAAGTGAGGGAGCACTCTGTAACTTGTAGCACGACCCCGGAGGAAGCAATTACACAGGACCAAAAGATCCAATTTAGGCAGCTGTGCTGTGCAAAAGGTCCTACCAGTACTGGTTGCACAGCTCAGATTTCAGGATTTCATATTCCAACTTTTCCAGCAAGGGGAATCTCTGTTTGTTTATTCTCTCTCTCTCTCTCTCTCTCTCTCAAATAAAGGCCTCTCAGAGCTGACGACAGGTACTCAAATGACACTCACTCCACTCCTTGCACCGTAATGCAGGACAAGAGCAGCAAGGCCATAAACACAAAGCTGCCTATGAAAGTGTCTTGAGGATGAACACCCAGTCAATGCTCAATCTCTTGGTTAAGAGACCAAAGGAAAAGGTTCCCATTTAATAACTTGGATGACACATTGTTTACTGAGAATTGAAATTCCCTCAACTCCTGTCTAATTTTTAAACTTTATGGAAGCCAAGACTAGCAGGTACATATATACACACTCATAGAAATGAAAAAGGAAGCTAAAAACGTAATGACTTCTTCGAGCTAACTGCTTTGCTGCTCATCAGTCAGAGCTTGAACTTCAGTAACTCATGCAACTAAAAGCAAAGCTCTGGATAATATCCAAAAGTGATAATTTCTTAGGGAAAAAGGGTGAAAATTACAATGCAAAAGCTATTGTGCAGCTGCTGGACACGTGCATAAAAC
This sequence comes from Nothoprocta perdicaria, assembly GCF_003342845.1. Taxonomy (NCBI): domain Eukaryota; kingdom Metazoa; phylum Chordata; class Aves; order Tinamiformes; family Tinamidae; genus Nothoprocta; species Nothoprocta perdicaria. Next base: position 2,510,453 of record NW_020455755.1, read on the forward strand.
TGTTAAACCCGGTGCAAGGAGAGCTAACAGCAGACAAATAAATGAACAGAAACTCACTGTGCAGTGCTGAGCCAGTAAGATTAATGCAATTCTGAAATGTGCAGACTGTGAAGMTGTTTCTGCTGTATATTGTGGGGAGCGAGGCTGGAACAATGAAACCAGCCCTGTTTTCATTCTTAAAGAGATGTTGAAATGCTACAGATGTGGAAAAGAASCAGAGAAATGATTTAGAAGTGGAAAACATAACATTTCACCATGACATACAAAGTTGAAATTGTTTACCCTATCAAAAGGAGCTCAAGAATAGCCTTAATTACAGTATGTTCATACCTTTTACAGGAGAGAGGGGAAAAGAAAAAAGGTACTATAGATCTATTTCACTAACAAAAAGGAAGAATAATAGCTAATGACTGGAACACAAGCCAGAAGTTTAAATTCAAAGCCTCCCATTTTTAACTGTAAGGATGATTAACCACTGGAAAAAATGACCAAGGGACCAGTGAATTTCCCCTTTTGAAGTTTTCAAATCAAGACTAAGTGCTTTTTCTGGAAGACACGCTGCAATCACTATGAAATCCACCGGCCCATGCACTGCAGGAGGTTACACTCCATGATCTAACAGCTCCTCTTGGCCTTGGAAGTTCATCAGTGGGAAGCTGGGAACTTTAATCTATATTCAGGAAGACACAACAGCTAGTTTTAAAGAAAGGAGAAACCTAACATGAAGCAAAATGGTGAATTCCATCCTTGCAAAAAGGAATCCTCAGCATACACAGCGGGKTTTTTTTGTTTGTTTTTTTGTCATGATTGAAATGCAAGATTGTCACTTTGGTGATCTGGGACGCTCATTGAATACCTTTTCCCACTAAAGTTTTGGAACAGCCACATCACAGCAGCTTCAGTGCTGCTTTTCAGCTTGTTTGCACGTATGTATGTCCCTCTCCGGGCAGGTAACTTCGTGTCTTCCATGCAAACTGACACGCTGATTTTGCGGCACCGCTGGTCTATGAGAAGTGAGGAACTAAGAACATTTATCTACTGCCTTGGGCGGGGGGAACACCCCAAACTGTTGCTTCTCTCACTGTTCACACATTTACTGCCCCCGTGCATGAATTGCTTTGAAGGAACGGAATTCATCCACTACTTACCTAAAAGCTGGCACCAAAGCTTCAAATCCTTTTAAGATCCTCCATATGTAAATGGAAGAAAGTTTGATGCTTCCAGTAGGCCATCAGAATCACTACAGGCGACTATAATAACCACCTCAGGCTCAGGAAAGCAGCTGGGCCACAACAGTCATAGTATTAGCTTAACAACTTTACATCTCCTTCCTGGCCTTGCAAAACGCATRCAGGCTTTTGAAGCATTCCCTAAGAGTCCCCTCCCAAATGGGAAAATCAGATACACACACACATTTGCCAATTTTCCTACATTCTCTGTGCTGGCAAAGCTGCAGCCTTTTGTGTTGAATGGTTTTGCATTCGTGTTCAGAAAGGGCCCCGTGCAGACATCAAAGAAAAATATTCCGCTTCCGAGGCAAGCCTTGGGCCAACTTCAGAGAATACATCACTGCATAATGCTTAGCATTTGGTTCACAGAAATGCATAAAAAAAGGAAAAGCAACTGCAGGACGCCCACAAGACATTCCCTACATACTTCCATAATCAGGGACATTTCTGTTGAATTTCTGTTCACATAGCAAAAAAAAATCAGCATCCAAGAGTGGCCATGTTTGGTTTGTGTCTTTCTGCTCCTGTTCCCATCCTGTTCCACTGGATACCAGGTACATATGAATTTAAATAGAAGAGGTTGTCAGGGAGGTTCCACGGCACAGAACAGGGAGAAACCAGCACCACAAGTGCCATGTGGAGGCCAAGCAGAGACGCTGCTTGCACTGCTGAATATCTGTTACATTAGTTGTAGCCCCAGGCCCACTGGCGGACAACAAAACAGCCACATTTCCCAGAACCAGCCCATGTACCCCTTGAGGAGAGACTTTTGCCACCATTGGTTACAGAATACATATTTTTCCGAAATATATCCGAAAACCATAGAAATTTTTGTTTGTGAAGGACAAAAACAAAAGGACAAGCAACAACAACAAATATATATATATWTTTGACAATAGGAAGAAATTGAACAATGCTTTTTAAACTATAGTTGCCTRGCATGATTTTTTTTGGTCGCTTTTACAGTAAAGCCAGAAAGGATTAGGATACACTGTTCTAACTCACACTAGCAGCCAGTACCTGTTCAAAAGCTTTATTTTCTAAGCCAACTGGACAAAACGGCAGCACTTCATTGTACAGCAGGGAAAGGAGAAATAAAGACATTTAATGACTTAAAGTCACAAAGGAATCTGTTGCAGAGCTAAGCTGAGTTCTCAGCACCTCACTCCACTTAGGCATTGGAATAAGCAATGAAATAGGAGTATGCACTTAACTTGGCACGCATTTTTAAATGATGCATTGCTGCAAGGAAACAAAAACCTCCACTTACGCTAACCCAGACACCAAAGGAATATTTATTATATGTATTTTATATACATATGTATATAAACATTAAAAAGAAAACTAGTTGCTCACTCCACCCAATCTGTCTGATCACYTTCTGCTCCCTAAGTCAATAAGACCTTTCTTGGCCACACGACCCAACCCACCATTTGGATCTCATTACAAATCAGACATATTAAACCTCTTTCTCCCTCGGGCTACAGAAGATAAAAGGCCAAGTAAGCAGGCTACATTTTGGTACCTGGCTTTGTGCAACAGCTCTGGAGTTTGTTAAAAGCCTCTGCTTCGATTATTTTCTCTAAATAGCAACGGCTTCTTGAGGAACCTCCTACTTTAAACGTACCAGGTTTCCTTTAAGAAGGAAAAGCAAACAAATAAGCAAAAAAAATCAACAGTCCTGCTGAGGCACACTTGTCTAAGAGTTTGTGATACCAAGTCTTGGCAAAATACTGCAATGTCAGATTAAGCTAACACTGCTGCTGAAGGGCTAAGAGGAAACTCGRGAGACGAAGAGGAAATAAACTATGAATTTACACAGAACAAAATTGTGATTCAGCTCCAGCTAGTGCTTCAGCCAACCACATGAGCCAATGCTGCAATTTGTATGTATTCTAAGGAGCTAAAAGCCCATGGCATGCAAAGCAGCACAGCTCTCATGTAGTCTCTGCACAACTCGGGGCAAGAGGAATAGAGGAATTGATTTCATCAAGCTAAAACATCACCGCCCTGCTGTTACATAAAAGCCTGTTTTCTGGGGAAAGTTTCCAAAGATGGAGTCATATGGGTTGTTGTGATTAAAGTGACATAGTCAGGTTCAAGATGGGACACACTGCAGACTGAAAAACATTCCGGTTTGAAATAATGTCTCACTCCCTTTCCCAACCTCATGGTGCTGGTTTCTTTCTTCAGTTTGMTAGATTTTCATATGGAAAACAAGTAAAGCAATTGCACTGCCTGGTTCTCAGATGCTAATAAAATGCTGGGATGAAAGGGCTGCCGAAGGCCTCAGGGAGATGTTTAACTCCCAACTCAAACAGATAAAAAGATGGCCATTTAAGTTTGCTTGGGAAAGTTTCTACACATATTGGAAAYCCCTTGAGGCAGGGACTGCCCTTCTGAGCTCAGTTTAATAGCTGGTTGTACAAATTATGATTGCAGAATTATAAGGTTTACAATTATACAAAGAATGTATTTTAATAAGGTTGCTAATTCTGAGAAATAAAACCCCAATTTTCGGGGGGCTTAAGTTGCACGACCTGCTAATGCTCCAGCAGCCATTGCCATCCCAGCTCCATTATGCATTTATACCACAGGTCAGAAWGGGTTTTCAGAAAGACCAGGTATGAGCACCCTAACACTTTGTAATTACTCTTTCCACAATCCTATAGAAATGGCCTTATTTCTTGCTTCCATAGCTTCTCTCTTATGAGTATGTTTTAGCAGCTGGCAATCTTGGGCAGTTATCGTGCGCCTTGAAGGCTGCTGTGGGCAGCTCTGGAACTGCTCTGCTGCAAAACTGGCCACCTTGCACAGAGCACCAGGAGGCGCAGGAAGTGTCAAAGGTGAAACTACTGGGTGTTTGTAACCTTGTATTTTCTCTGGATGGGAATCAGCTACATCAGGAAAAAGCACCACACAAACTCCGATCCACAACAAGATCTCCTCCTGCATCCAGCAAAGCATCTTCTGTCCCTCAAAGCGAAATCCAGCTCGTGACAGCTCCCCCAATGCCCTGGATGAGCAGGGGAGTGACAGATACCAAACCCGARCACACAAGCAAGGTCCTGCAGTCACACAACCAGCCTGAGCAGTTGCAAGAGTTCACATCCAGACCTGGGCACAAAGTGCTGCCCTGTGCTGTTGACATTTACATTTCAAAACCTCTTTCTGGTGAGGAAATGTGTAACTTCTGGCTCTCTAGAAGCTCCCAGCTTTATGACACTTCAGGACAGCACTGCAACAAAGACTGCAATTTTGCAAGAAGAGGAACTCTCAAAGAGGCCCAGAATGACTGAGAAATGATTCTAATAGGAAGCCTCTCTCTACAGCGAAAAACAACTGTTGCAGTCTGTAATGAGCATTATTCGTATCAGAATACTTAAAATTCAGTTGTTTGACATGAAGAAAACATCACAGAGGTGTCAACCAACCTAGTTCATACATCACCCAAGAGCAGAAAGAAAGGGCAGCCTCCAAAGGACAAGGCAGGTCCTAAACACCCATCAGGAAGAACCCAAAAGAACTTCTACAACTGCTGAAATTTCAGCCTAGGGAGGATCAGTGCCCTGGGCACAAGGTGACACTTCCTAACCTCTTCCGTGCAAGCAGAAAGCAGGGAAGGACTATGCACTARTAGCTGAGCACCTTTATCCCTCGCAATCCCAACTTTTCCTTAAACACTGCTCCAAGGAGCTCAACTGGTTTGAGTTGCACCCTTCCCCCACCACTGCTCGCGGCTCATACTGTAATTTCCTCTCGTCTCAGCTAATAAATCTTGTGGCGTGTGTGTTTTTTTCTGAACACAAATTTTATGAGCTGAATAAACTTTATGGAATGGTTGATTGCCAAGGCAGCCRAGACCTGGAAACCTGATGCCTGACCACAGCCCAAGCACAGCAGGTTTGGATAACTGCTCTGAGGAAGTTTAGCAGCATTTCTGAACTTCAGAAGGATCTTATTAGCCTATTCCCTCCATAGCAGTGACTCCTGATTTAATGGTTCTCAAAGCTTCTCATTCAGTTTATCCTCAAGACCCTTTACCTGTGATCAACAGATGAGAACACAGGACAGAACCCTTTGCCTCTCAACAGCTCAGAGCACATCCCTGGCTTCTTCACCACAAAGTTTCTTGTTAGGATAATGGCAAAAGGACAACAGTTTGAGCAATAATTCAGTAATTTTTGGAAAGCTGTCCTACGTTTCAGTAGCAATTCCCAGAAACTTCCCTTAACTAGGGATTTTGAGGTAGTTGCTTGGCATGGTTCACTGTTTCACAGAGAAACATCTCCAGACACTTCTCCAATCCATGATCACACAACAACCCTTCRGCTACGCTAACAAGCACAGACATGAACAAGAAGCATTGAGAAGGTAATTCATGMAGTCCTTGCCACTAGGTACTGCTGTTCTGCTGTGAGTACTGGGATGAGACTGACCACCAGTAAAAGCACTTGCAATTTGGAAACCTCTCCCCTGCCGCTAGTTTCAAGGTCACTTAAAAGAAAAAGCAGCTCACAAGTAGATCCATTAGGCTAATGGGGTGTTTTCCAGGCAAGAACTGCAGTGCCAATTAGGCCGGGCATCTCCCCAGCAACTGAGCTGCGGCACAAGAGGCCTTTCCGCTCGCCGGGGAGGAGACGTCGCCCCGAGCACCTGCGGGGCGAGGTCGCGCACGTACCTTGGAAATGAGTTCATCGTGGTTGGCGAGGTGAGCCCTGCAATGAATGCAGCTGTAGGTCCTGTGGCACGAAGGCAGATATGCCTGGAAAGTCTTGGACCTTGTCATCTTCACCATTGGAGCCACCGAGCGCTGCGTGAACTCCGGGGTGGCCCAGGAGGCACTGCCACAGGATGGGTCGCACGGGAAACACCGGAAGACACAGGTAAAGGCCGTGGTTTGGCAGGTGATGGGTGTGGGGCAGGCTCCACACGCAGGTGACCGCTTCAGAGGAGGAGATTCTGATGGAGAGCACGGGGGCTTCACTCAAATCTGAGTTCGGAAAAAGAACAGACAGCAGCAGAGTCACGCCAGGCAAATGCACCCAAAACACACCAGACTAAACCCACCCACCACGGTCTCCCAGCCAACAGAATGATCTAGTATTTGAGCAAGAAAGCAGAAGAGAGCCAGAGTAGCTAGGAGACCAGAGCACTGCCTGATGACTGCATCAAGGAGGATTCATTCTTCCAACAGTTAACAGATTTGGAAAGAATTATAGAGGCATAAAGATGCAAAGAAAACAATTTTCATCTAACCYAGTCTTCCAGATGTCCCTGGGGGAGAGCACATGTTAAGATGCATTTCAGCAGCAACCCTCGGAGAAGCCCTGCTCTGTTACCAGACGAGAGCAGGGACGTGGAACCAGCACCRCCGCTGCCGTCCCGGGTGACTAACCCGACACCACGGAAGCCTGCGGAAACCTGGGCCCTGAACCTGGGCTTCCSCAGCGCTACGAACGTGCACTAGTCACCAAACCAGTTCTCTGCTTTCTGCCCTAGATTCCACATGGGAAGCACAGGATTACTCCATCATATTCTCCTTCACGCCCCGCTGAAAGCTCTGATGATAGAAGCTACCCTATAAATTGTACTCTAGTTTTCACTCGAGCATCTGGTGGCAGTCAAGGGCAGAGGCAGTCTCCAAAGGCTACTCTTGATACAACAAACTGGTAAAAACCCTATTTGGTACTCTTTTTATCCAACATACTTAGATGTTTATTTAGATCTAACATATTTAGCTCATATGTATCACAAATGCCTTAGCCCTCCCTCCTCCAAATCCAACACGGCCTGCAGTGTAAATTTTGGAGCAGACAAAGCACAAGAGCGGGTCTGGGAGCTCTGCAAGCTGCCAGGAGGCCCCACCTGGCATGAATCTGCTTACCTTCCAGGTTAGAATAGAGGCAGCCCAGGCCACCGTGCTGCCCTACTATTAAAATAGCTCCGAGGTTGCAGGCTAAGCTGGTTCTGCTCGGGCTCAGCAGGATGGGGCCAGTGCACATAGAGCTCAAGGTGTGCTGCAGAGAAAGGCTGCACTTGGGCTCTTCTAAGCAAATGCATCTTTCTTGCTTGCAAGAATAAAGTGGGCTGGAAATTGGAAGATCAATCAGAGAACTTAAGGGAGGACTCAAGAAAACTCTCGTAGGAGACAGCCCTGCAGAATTTATRCCCATATCCCATTTAGATTAGATGGCTGCTTCTGCCTAATGGCAGCATTGGACAGAAGCATCTCGCCACAAGTTTGGAACAGCTCAAGTCATACTGAAAAAAGGATGATAAAGATCAGACTGCTGTCTGACAGAAAGCTTAATGTGCAAACACTGTCAGACAGTGTGGGTATCAAAATGCCATTTACGGAAACCCATCTTTAACACCTCTGCTCCTAAGTCCTTTTGTAATTATATATTAAAAACAACAACAACAACAAAAAAAGATTCAAGGCATCTAAGTTACTTTATCACTTCTGAAAGCATCACCCATTGCACCTACTGCCAACTGGACACTAGAAGCATTTCAGTGAAGTTACTCCAAGCATTAAACCATAGAGCTGTTACAAGCTCACCAGGGGCCCACAGGAGTTAGACACCAGCAAGAAAACAGGAATCTGTCTTTCGGGTTTATTTTGTATCCCCCTTTTTCTCTGAAATACTTCTGCCCTCCAGAAGGCATCTCAAGAGAAAAGGAGAAAGGTTCTTACTCATCCTGCAACGTGCTGATAGAGCACATCTATCAGCATCACCACAGTCAGCACTTACAGAGCACTCTTCACCCTTAAAGCTCTCTGCACATACTACCTAATCAGATTAACCTTTTCCTATTAAAGTTACAGTGAGAATTGTGATAGACTCAGCCTCATGCAGATGGGTTAGAGACCAAGTCTGCTCCTGTTCTAGTCAAAACGAGTCTTYGGTGTGGCCTAGCTGGGACTGCATCTGGCCAAAGCAGCTGCGTGTGCACCGGTGCGTAGCCACTGCTCTGATTTCAGCATGTTCTGGCTTTTGACACTAATAAACAGTAAGAGAAATCAAACCCTCCTCACCTTTATTCTGCCTCAGCTCTTCAAATACACTAGGACATTGCCAACAGTGAGAGAATTTTGCACTAGACAGCACTGCTTTCCCCTCCAAGGTGAGGGGCACTTGGGGAAGTGAAACCTCAGGCTGCAGCAGGATAGAAAAAAAGACACAGAAATGAAGGAGAATCCTTCCTTACTTTCTGCTCATTTAACTAAAAGCAACACATTCCACTTTTCCTTTATAGTTACAGCCAGCCTTTATAGTTATAAGACAAAAGAACCATCCCCAAACTCCCAACCTCTGATTCAGTACGTGATACACTATATCTTATCTGTAAGGGATCGCAGAGGTTGGAATTTGTGAGCCATGTGCCCTGCCATCCAAGTGCTAGGAAGCAGGAGACTAAATGTGCTCTTACTTGGGCCAAATGCAATTGGATTCCAAGGCAAATCACCAAGTCCTGTCAGTAAGAAACTGATTACAGTGGACAGGCCAGCATGAAAGGACTGGCAATCACTTTACCCGATTTCTGTACGAGAAAACAGCCTCTGTCTGAACCCTGGGTTTCATTTAGCTGTAATGGAACGGTGCAATCCTCTCCCACACTTTTTTTCTGCAGCACAGGTAGGTAAATACATCAACAGTTTTACTATTTCCCTTCCACATGGTAATGCCAATGGATTTCTTTTCCAACCAGCTGCCTAACACAGCAACAACAGCCCAAGCACTGCAGCACTACAGGTGGAGGGGAAACAGTCCACAGACACCACCTGAGCCAAAACACAGACATAAATCGTGCCCAGGCTGAATAAATATTAAAGCAATTCTGTGTATATTCTTTGCTGTCCTCTCTGCCCTCCTCAGGCCTCCTGATCATCTATACTTTAGAAAAGCAGCGAGTTAATAAGGAAATACTACCACTGGATTTTCTTGAGAGAAATTCAAAATTGCTCTATAAAGCTTTCCAAAAGAACACTTCAGGATTATTCACCTATCTCTTCTCACAACACACCTGAGGTTGGCAAATCCATCTGTTTGCTCCGAAGAAGACAGAAACTTCAAGTGAGATGATATCTAAGCACAGATTAAGATAAATGGTAGTTTCTGTTCTCAGTTCTGTGCTGAAAAGGCCAAACAAATTGATCCCTTTACTTAGGGCAGGGGAAAGAATAAAGATCTGTGAGCTATAACTGTAGTGTGAAAGCTAGCAAGGATGCTAGGTGAAAACACCTTTAAAAGGTTTCAGACAGGCTCAAGAAACACTTTATAAACACATAACTTTCAACCCCATTCTTGACATACATCATTGACACACATTAACTGCCAAGAACTCTATTTTCATTGCAGTGCAGAAGAGGGAAAAACAGTGCAAATTGCATTCTTACAATGTAGAGGCTGTGCTCACAGGCTGCAATCACCCACTTCCCTCTTGGATATCATCTAAAAACATATAAAATAGGAGCCACCATCCTCAACAACAYGAAAAACCACCTTCTGTATTTTTCGCCTGTCCTACAGACGAGCACACCCAAATTGCAATGTGCRTGATGGTTATTGCTGCATTCACTCCATTACACAGCAAAAGCACAAGGATGATCCCATATGCTGCATCTTTGGCTTTTCAGGATCACTGTCAACTTCACTGCTGGTGGGGACATTTGCAAAGTCATTCTATTAACGATCTTGATCATGATCTTAATGATTCATCGTGGCACCCAGTACTCTTAAGGGAACTGCACTATCTGCTATCAGCAGCACAGTTCAGTATTTGTCTAATTCTTCCACCCCTGGGACAGACCCACTCAAGTCAATGGAATAAAAATTTGCATATATTAAATAATCCGCAAGAAGCCAGAAAACTGGTTTAGAGCAAAAGGAGGAAAGGATTCTAGGGAGAAGTTTTGGGACACCATTTCTCCTCGGTGAGAGAACTAGCGGGATGTACCACAAGCACAAACTGTGCATGGGTGCATCAGGGARACCTTGCCTAATTCTACTAAGTCGTAAGTAGCTGCTACCTCTCCATGAAGGATAAATCATGATAGATTTCTGGTCACGCGATGGCCTTTTGGTTCAGCAGTCACCTTCTACCTGCCCAACAGTTGATCTCCACGTACGATTGTTTAGAAATTCAGGAACACGGAGAAGGAGAAACACTTAATCCACGCCAAAATCTTGCTAGATGAGGCTACTGTTTGTATAAGTCCATACACCAAGTGGCGGAGAACGTAACAGCCATCAAACATAAGTGCTATTCTGCATAAAATTCATGTGCAGAGCAGCACAACAGCCAGCCTCTTCACTCTGAAAAGGCAAGAAGCAGATCCGTTGAGTTTGGATTTGCTGATTATTTGCTTGTTAAGATGAAAAACTTCAGTCAGTTAAATACTTACTGGAACACGACAAATGCTCTGTAAAGCTCCCTATAAAAGTTTCAAAGAAGTTCATCTATGCTGAAAGCTAACCTTCCTTCTTTGCTGTCTCTTCTCGTTAATATACGAAGTACTGCAGTGCTTATGTTCTAGCAGCATAGTGCTTAGGCTGACTGCAATTCAAGTAAAGGAAGAATCAGCTTTGAGTCTTCTCCACAAGGTCACAAACATTAGCATCCAGGGTTACCCTGGGCTGTTTGGGTGGTTTTAAAAAAAGCACTCGAGATTAGCACACTTACTTTTGGGAGGAGGCAAGGTAAAAATGAAACTAATTGCCTTCATGATTTTTAAGGCATTGCAGATTAAAAGATAAAGGATGATCTCTGGACAAGACACTGAAGCGGGAGCCTGAGCTGAACAGGGTTCTGCAGCTTTCCCTATGGAGTAACAGTGTCCAAATGTCAGAGTGCTGAGTCCTCGCAGGCACCAGAGACACTGGGCAAGAGCCAAGGAGCTTTCGTGCTCTGATGTAGCACTGCAATAAAAGAGCCTGGGCTCGAGGCAGCTTTGGAGAGTCTCACTACCCCACAGAACTGCAGTGGCTTTGGAAAGATGAAGCCACATCACCTGAAGGTATGAGGCAAGATGCAGCTACTGATAAGACCTGAAAGAAAAGATGGTGACTTTGAATTTGAGCAAGGGAAGCAAGGAAAAAACAATCAAGAGGTTTAAATAGTATATGGATGTAGACAATGTACCTTTACTCTGATAGTATTAAGTTTCTGAAACACATGTATTTTAAACGGGATAGCAAGACACTGTAATGCAGCTCAGCACCTCACTCAGCAGAGGTTATTCCCCATAAAGGAAGCACAAGTGTTCTTCCCAAAGGCCTGAGTTTCCAGCCCGTTCTCCAAGACCCTGCAAGCTCATGGAGATAGGAAAGCATCAGCAAGAGAAGACCTGGAATACGGCCAGCAGGAACTCACTGCATTTCTTTTTACTCTTAGTAGAGGAATGGACACAACTGCAATAGAAATAAAGCAACACAAAGAAGGTGCTCACTTGGATCACCTTCAAGTACAGATGTGCATAACCCCTTTATTCCTCTGCACATGTCTTGGCAAAGCACTTCATCTCCCCGAGCTCATGTGCACAACAGAGACACCACTTCTCATCTCTGGGAAGCATGTTAAGAATTTGGGAAAGACAAATCTGTGCAGACGGATGTCAGAATGCTGTACGGATGCCAAAAAAAGCCTGCAGACAATATTTGCAACCCTGCAACCACTAGAGGGCATCAATAAGGGATTCAGAAAGCAGCAATTAAGGACTGCAGGGCCGCAGTGATTCAGGGATGGGCACAACTCCAACCTTGCTGCACCTGCCACGCTCCACATACCGTAGCCAGCTTGTCAGAAAAAACCTCAGCTATTATTCTGCAGAGTAGCTATCAACATAATTGCAGTGACAGTTTTAATATTAATTATGTTTTGAAGTTTTTTTCTTTTCCCCCCCTGTACAGTCAATATGATAGTCTATGGTGTATTGTAAATCTTCCCATCAAAACAGACCCAGCACTCTTACAACATTCCTGGTCTGTGATGAAAAGGCTTTCTACAAAAATGCCAAGGAAAGCGCAAGAAATGAACCTATAATTTAAATAAATAAAAAGGTTAGGCTGGATTTTTTTCTAATGTCTGCATAGTTTTGCCAGCGCGTCCACTATTAAATCCACAACTTATTAAAAGTAATTTACAAAACTCTTATTTATGTGATAACTTATTTACATAGATACTTACCCTCTGTCAATTTGGAAAATAAATCAAATTAAGCAGTTCTACTTTTTTTTAAACAGGCAACTTCCACACCAGAAGATGTTCTCATTCACACATGGGACAACTGTGTCATTACAAGCAAGTCCAGAGGATGCCTGTACCTGAACTAAAAGCCTTTTTGTTATTGAAATGAGGCTCACAAGTGATTAGAAAGACAATAAACAGGTAAGCAACGRAGTGAAGACCCTGTGCAGATGCTTCTTGCTTGGCTGCAGAGACCAGGTGACCATGAGAACTGCCTGAACTTCATTTACATCTCTAAGGCTACACTGGGACCATTCAGGCCCAACAAACATCAGATTAACTCATCCCTTCCTTGCATTTCAGAACATGGCATACTCTTTAAAAACAATCCAATTTGATAAGCAACAGATAACATTCTGGAAAGCACAGGAGGAAAACAAGTCTGGAGATTATTACTAATTTATTTATATAAATTCTCCACCTTACAATTTCACTTCAAAACAAAGACTCGGGACAGCTAAAACAGACACCACCTTACAGAGCAGGCTTCAAAACTTGTTACCTTTTTTGGGCCTGAAACCACACGAACATGGGCTGCAAGATTCAGCCTCTATGAAAGGGCTGACTGACACCTCAGACTGAATTCTCTTCCCACTCTCCACGGAGTTGCCTGGCAGCGATATTTTTGCAACACAGACGAGTCTGTGCTGCTGATAACGAGTGGCACTGCAAGCATTATAGCTGCAAGCTGCTCACCTTTGTGTTGCAGGTACCTTCCACCACAGTGGAATTCAATAACCAGTTATGAGAGATGCCAGCGTGAGCTGCTGAACTGTGGGGAGACATAAACAAGCAGAACAGCAGTGTGGTTGGCCAGGGAAATAAATCTGAAACAAACCTGCATTTACTTTTTGCTTCTGCCCTCAAATCCCGTTTGTGCCACAAATAAGTAACTGCCAAGCTGAACTAACCTAAATCATAAATCACAAACAGCTCCATTTTCTTCCTTTAAATTAAAAAAAAAAAGACTCCCACCAACATCTCACATAATGGGATAACAGTCCTTACTATGAATCAGTTAAGTACATACAATGTGCAGAGGTAACAGTGATGGCTCCAACAYACACTAGGATGTAGCTTGTGAGCTGATAGCCATCTTTCTGCTAGAAGCAGCTACATGTTTACCCTGGGAGCAATTAGAGTCACTGTTCAAGGGCATTATTCTCTGCCACAATTATGCATTATATTGATATGGTGTGGATGCTACACAGCATTCCACAAAATGAAAAGATCCTGAAACAGCCCTATTCTAGCACCAACCTGAACTAAACACATTAAGAAAAAGCTCTTCTCATCCAACTRGTCAATTACTACCAAAACAGAAACACTGCTTTATCTTCCCAAACCCTCCACATTTGTTTTAACTCTTGAACAGTCCAGCTAACCAAATCATCTATTGCATTTGTGTTCCTCTATTAATATCTTCTCTTTCGTCAAATAAAGGTATGACTAGGATTCAATTAATTTGGGCTGCTGGATGGATCATCTGTTACCCTGATAAGGCTGCGTACTGACAGGGAACATGGTGAGAGCATCTATCCACCGTAAGCATCCTTCCAGCATCATCAAAGTCATTTCCAGCACAGAAAAGGAGCTGCCAGAGCTGCCTGGCATGACTTAGTACTTGCAAGTTCCCTCTGTTAATCTTGTAAATTGGAATATTCTGRAGTATATCTCTTCCCTAATCCTGCTCTGCACAGAAGCATATTTGTCATGGGAGAGAGAACAGCTTTATTTTCTACCTTGATATTTCCATCTCTTTCTGAAAAATGCTGGGGAAAAGATGCTGAATTCTGATCGATCTCTGTCAGATACATTTATGTAACAGTCACCATAACAGGACGCGCACTTCCACAGCAATCCAGACATCCCTCAAGCTTTCGCTTCCATCAAAGRTACAGGAACACGTACGTCGAAGGGGTAAAGTCAGGGGAAGATTTACAGTTTGAGTTTTCACATGACAGAGCTCCTATAACTGAACCTAGCTGGAGATGAAGTCAGCAGTCGCCGTGCCAGTTTCTGTCATTAGTTCCTCCTAGAGATCCCACCGGCCCACACGTTACTGCCAAGGTATGTGCACTGACTCACCTCTTGCAGCTCGGTGCCTACTGACGCATGCTACAGCTGGGAGTTCCTGGGATTCTCATTAGGATTCCCCCCCGCCATAGTTAATAATTAACTCCATCTTTTTGTGAGGCTGGACAATCTGTTTTTAATAACATATTGCCTGAGCCATCCTTCAGCAATATTTCAGCAGTGAAATTTAAATTTTTCAGAGTCCTGTGGCTGAGCTATGCACTGCCTAGGTCACATCAGACTACATTTTTCTCCTCATAATGGAGCCACTGCCAGTGTGAAACTGGAGAAGTGAGAGTGCAGCTTTAACACCTCTMTGCATTCCCTCTTAAAGGAGTTCTCTGAAGGGCAAATTCAAAGTATCTCTGGCTTTTGAAACCACTAACAGCCTCTGCTCCATTTAGGGAATTTAATTCTGTACAAATCACAAATACGGTAGAGACGCCAACAGCTGCATACTTCTGGAGTCACCAAAACATATCACATTTACACCTCTCCAATGGCTGTTAGAGCACATTAAAAATAAAAAATCTCCAGTAGGACACGCAAGCTCCTGTGACGAGGAGACCGGAAGCCACCTCTTATGGGCTGCATTCCCATAACTTCTAGTGACTCACACTGCCTGGCACTATCATCTGTTAAAGCAAGAGTGAAGTGGAGATAATAGCTATTTACTAAAAACAGGAGAGTGATTAGCTTTAATTAGCATTGTCAAACAACTCGAGATTGTCAGTTGTAAGACGTAGGAGAACTAAGCCTTATTAATTATGGTGCTTCCTGCAGCTTTAGGTGGCTCGGCCAGTCCACTGGTACTTCCGGACATGAAGCTGCTCCAAACTTCTGATATATCCTGCATCAGCAAGTGAAAAAACACTGAGTTTTTCAGGCAGATAAAGGCATTGAGCAGAGCACTGCAAAACCAGAATACAATAACAATCAGCTCATGGATTGTTCGCACAAGTATCTTGAGTCAWGCCCTGAGAAATAAGGAACAAAAAGGCAAAAAAAAAAGTATGCAGGATAACCCAGCACCCCTGAGTAGCCATACACCAGAAAATTTGTATTTTCTGCTCTATCAAGCAAATCAAGCTATCAAACATCTTCAATTGGCATCACACTACCAGCAGATATGCTTATTTTTACCAGCTAAAGACGTGTTCTAAAGAGCTGAGAAAGCCTTAGGAGTCAGAGCAGTCCATCTCTTCCATGGAATTGTCTTGGCTTCTGGAAAGAAAAGGAAACCTATCCTTAGTCTTTAAGTTACTGCGATCGAAACTAAAAGACAAGAGCTCAGAATTAACAGGAACAAAGATCCTGAAGGGCCAACCTGCAGGGCTTTGTCAAGGGGACAAAAAAAGGAAGCTGTATTTTTTGATATGGCTTCCAGGTGATAAATACATCGCTGCTACCAGATTCCATCTTGAGACTTGCCGGTCAGCTTCAAAGCAGCTAAGGGAGCTACTCTACTCTTTCTATGCATGATTCCACTTTGACCCTTCCTGAATCCCACTGCTCTAGTACTCCACAGCTGGCACCTACTACAGACCTTGTTAAGCTCAAGCAAATAGGGGCTTGCAGGGGCTTGTGAGGGAGASACAACAAACATCCAGCTTTACTGGCACTTCTTGAAGAGGCTTCCTCATGCATGATTGAAGGCAGGGCCATGACTTAATAACAAGAAATAAAGGGGGTTTAYTCCTCTGCAATCCTTGCAATACTTATGAAGTGCCACAATAGATCAAGGAGCTCCCACTTTCTAAACTGCTAGGCCAGAACCTACACCAGAGTGACCAGTTCCTTAATTAAATTCTCTCTCAGCAATAGTCTGACATCCATGAGTCAAGAAGCCTTTGAGGGAATGTGGATTTACAGGTAGGATGCCGTCCTCTTCAGTACAATCCTGACACAACTTCCCACGCCAAGCAGCAAAGAAAGAAAATCACCAATCCAAAAGCTATGGATGCAGAGGATACCACAGAGCTCCATGAATAATGGCATTTTACCAATACTACTCAGATCCTGGCATTGAGAAAGAAACACCTGCAAGAAAGGTTAAGTATATATATTTCGTGTACTTAGTAGCAGCTTTTGACATCTTCATCAAAAAAAAGAAATGTCTCTACCTTCCCTGGAGCATTCCCAGCTTTAGCTTCAACCTGTGAAGACTCAGTCTTAAATGGTCTTTCAGCAGGAGGCATGACCATGGGAAAGGAAGAAGTGTTCAATCTCTACTGAACGATTACAACTGCATGGCAAACCATTTAAAAGAAAACAGAGGCACGGATGCCAACATGATGAGGTCTTAAACCAAATAAATGGAGAGCCCTGCAAGAGTGAAGTGCCAGAAGATGGATGTCCTCTCCAGGCAGGATCCGCTCATGGATTATAAGCGCAGGGCTCTCAGCATCTGCTTGTTTACAAGCACCTAATTTAGTGAAGGCCTCTCTGTGGTACCCAGTTTGAGCTTTAAGTAACAGTAAACGCATTAGTGGAAAATCCTTATCTGCAGCATRTAGGAGGAAGAGGGCAGACTCGCTCCTGTAAATTTGAGTGAGGGGGATTCTACTTCTTGCATTATGAAGATCGCATTTTAAATCAGAACATCTAATAATCTTTTCACTGCAAAAATCAGTATTAAAATTCCAAGCTATAGACCTATAACTCGCTCCACAGCTACTTCTGTCATCTCAGAATCCACTGGCTTTTCTGGATCAATGCCAATAACTTCCATGGAAAACTCCACGATGAAGAATACACAGCATTTTGCAGTCTGTCCCTGCATCATCACGGCTCTCTAGAGAGCAGGAAGCTGCCATGCACCCAGGGAAGGGCAACAGCAATAAGAGACCAGCTGAGCTATCCCTATTCCGTGCAKCAGACCGGCTGCTATGCACCATATGCGGCAACTACCTGCCTTTAACACTGAATATCACCTGCAGAGGAGGATCCCTTCTTGACACACCGTTCCGAGTCGCCTTTTGCCCCACCAGGCACTGATGTCACCCGCCGAACACAGGGCTGCCTGTGGGAAGGGCCCGGCCTCCAGGGACTCAGGGCAGCCGTGTTAGTAAACAGCGAATAGTCCTGTCGCACGGCACCTCACGCTGACAACAGCTCGAGGGGGCCTGGCAGCGCCCTGCCCGTCCCTGGGGTCCCTCACCCTCATCCCTGCCTCGGGCACGGATCTCCGCTGCGGTGTGGGACACGCTGGGGGGTCTGTCCCCGTTAGGCTGCTGAGCACAGGGGTGAGTGAGGCCGGGCCTTCCTCCCTTCCGCCTCCTCCTCCTGCCCTCGCTACCTGGTGCGGCACCCGAGCCGCCCCATCCCCCACGGCGCAGCGCRCAGAGCCCCGCGCCCGCGGAAGGGRGAGCCCCAGGGGAACGGGGAGCCCCCCGGGCCGCCCCCCAACCCGCACCGCGGACCTGTTGCCCTGCCCGCCCGCCGCCCCGCACACAAAAGGCCGCCGCTCGCCCAGCGCGCCTCGCCGCTGGCCCGGGGAGCCCCGCTCGCCCCCGGGGCTCCCCTCAGGGGAAGCGGCTGCCGCGCAGCCCTTAGAGGCGCCCCCGCCTCATCCAAGCGCGGACGGGTGGGGGGAGGCGGACCTCGCGCTGTGGCGCAGGTCGCGGGAGCCGCCCGCCCGCCACCCCTCCGCGGCTCGGCAGCACCTCAGTGCCCCGCGGCCGCTGCCCTCGTCCCGGCCCCGCGGGACTCACTGTCCGCGGCGCGGCCGCCTCGAGCGCGTCCCCAGCGCAGCCGGAGCGCGGCCCACGACGCGCACCAGGCAGCCCCGCAGCGCCCTCCCCCTCTCCGCCGGCGCCCTGCCCCTTATAGCCCTGGCGGCGCTGACGGGCAGCCCTCGGCGCCAATCGCCCGCCGCTGGCACATAGCAACACGCCGGCGGTTGGTCGCCGCCGGCCGCAGCCCATTTCTACGGGGCCAATGGGGGTGCGCGGGGCCGCCCCCAGCGCGCGCACACACACACAGACACGCGCACGGCTTCCCTCCCTCCCCCCGTTCGCGCAGGCAACAGCTGGGGCGGCGGCAGCCAATAGGAGCGGCCGCGCGCCGCCGGCGTGGGGGGGACAACAAACAGATGCGCGTCCTCTTAAAGGGGCAGGCACCCCTCTAGCGCCGAATAAATAACATTTATATAAACGTGGGACAGGGGAGCAGCAGAACAGGGGCAAGGAGAGCTTCCCTTCCTACCTCAGGAATTTTGCACCAGAAGCAATTTGTACATGCTGCACTTGCTCCGTAATATGGCAAAGGTGCAGCAGGCAACAGCAATAAAAACATGTTCTCTGCTTTCCTATGCAAAAGTCATACTCGTCTACCCAGGATATATGTGCATGGAAGCACAAGATGAACATGTAACAGAATCCTATCGAACATCAACAGGACTCAAGGGAGGGCCTTGTTCTGGCGCTCTGCAAAACTGCAGCCTAGAGGCTTAAGGGCAAGATCTTAATAAGTGACCAAGGAACAGCCTCACTGTTTTTGATTAGCCAAAGTGATAAGCCTTAAAATGACCCAGTTTTTCAGCAGGTGCTAAGCTGCTCTGTGAAAACTCTGTTCTTTCTGCATTTCATCCTGCAGCTATAGTTCAAAGCACTCGGGTTCAAACAACACTTTCAAAAACACTGGGCTCTTACCAAGAATCTCAAGTGAAATCTTGGAGGGTAATAGGAAAGGGTAGTAGTAGCAGTTACTTTTTAATACAGTATTTTGCTTCTGTTTTTAAATGTCAAGGCAATTAGTCTGTGTTAACTAAACATAAAGTAATTCCTCCTACCTGCTTTGCACCGAGGTCGTTTTGGCTCTCCTGGAGTCAATGGCAGCAGCTGTTCAAACAGCAGAGCCCCATCCCGGCTCAGCAGAGCCAGGAGGGAGGGAAGCCGCSGTCCCCCTTACAGCATCCACCAGGATCGGTCCTTAGCTGCCTGCTGAACTTCACTTAGGATTAACCTAACTCCTTAAATATAGCATGGGATTGTAATTAGCACCAGCAGTCACTGTAACAAGAGACAGCACGTGTCATCTGGAGGGCTCCATCAGTGTCACCCTGCTGCTGGCATCAATTCTTTCAATGGTCACCTTGGCAGCCTTGCACCTAAGCTGTGATTCCCCACTGTATAAAACATTCTTAAAGTTATATTTAATACCTGTCCCACCAAAAGGGACAAAAACTATATATCATGCTCTGCCATGCTCCGTTCCTTACGTTAATTATACGGAGGCTAATTATATGGAGACTAATACATAGTAATAAAGATTTGTGTCACTTATATGAATTCTGTTACTCTTTTTATTCTACGTAGGCAGAAAAATAATCTCGAACCTTGAGACTGAAAGTAGCATCTCCTTCCACGCAAGCAAAATCCCTCTGGAATTACCACTGAAGAGAGATCTGCGTGCTAGCTGGCCAAGGTAGTTCATAAACATTTTTTCTCCAGGTGTTTAAACACAAACTGACATTTCCTCCTGCAAGATAGTGCTACTATTATGTACAACCTAATGTCCTATTAATGAACATTCAATACCATGGAGCACCAAGTTACCATTGCTCACATAGAAGCAACAACAATAAAATGAATTAACAAGACAGTTTCCTATGTCATTTGATCTTCGGGCTGTCTGTTAGGAGAGCAACCACGCTTGGAAGACTTGCTTTAAGCCCAGGAACAAGCGCTAATGCATCAGACTTAGACCATCTCACCAGGCTAAATGAAGCCTTATCTAACAGACGTAGACCAGACCAAGCTCCTGTGCAGGACGTGGTGAGAACATTTGCTTGAACTTTAAATCACCAACACTCCTCATAACAGGTAACCACAAGTATCCAGAGTTGAAACCATCAGCAAAGCAAATTTACACATCCTTAAAGAAATCCTCTGCATAACAGAGGCTTTTTCTTCCTGCTGAAGGTGACTGCACAGCAGAATTTTCGGTTTGCCGATAGAAAATGGACCTTATTTACACAGGAGCACTTCAAGATCGTTTTTGTATGTAGATGTACATATATTCTGTTATAAAGTTGCTTTAGAATGGCAATTAATTGGAATTACAGTGAAATCAATCTAGTGTTGCCATGGAACACTAGGGAACAGCACAACTTTACACTGTGGAAAAACAAACACTATATATTAAAAAAGCCCAACATTTCCTCTCTAGATTACTCACTAATCTGGCTCTTGAAGTGAAAGCTTTCTAGCACTATCAGCTTGGAAAAAAATAAAATATATTCAGTTCTAGCTACTTTCTTATTGAAACTTCAAGTTGCACCTTTCACATTTGATTCTGCATCACAAGACTCGAGTCGTAAATCCTGCAAGCACAATTTAGCAAGGATCATGAATACACTTCTACTGAACTAAGTGTTTGGAAACTGATTTTAAACACGGGTCTGAATTCTGTGTCTAACCTACATGACAGCTTCACTTTCAATTCAGCAGCTAAGCAGCATTTTTCACCTCGTTTGCAAACAAGGTGAATTGCTTTTTTAGAGCAATAACAATAAGGCACGGGTTTTTCTTCCTCCTCCTCTATAGCTTCAGTAAAACTTCAGTTGATACCGTCAGTGCCGGCCATCAGCTTTGGCTTCTGTAACTCAGACTATAAAAGCCTTTCCATTTGATAAGGAATGACTGCCGGGGGCTAATTTTTCCTATTCTACTATCTCTGCAATATTGAAAGGGAGGAACAAGCATTAAACCACTCATGCAGATACTGTCTTGACACCATAGTGCTGTGTTAAGAGTTTTGAGTGGTACTTAAAGAAATGCTTAAACATCTCAGCCACTCAGCGCTCCTGAGTTGTAACTGTAGCAGAGGTTAGTAGCCTTGGCATGAGGCTAATTGCTCCGATGCTGCTTTTGCTTCTTWATCTTTAAAATGGGGATACTTTTCCTAGACATTACAAAGCATAACCATCAAGTATTTCACACAGAGTAAAAGGTGCTTTTATATATAAAGTACTTTTTTTTTTTTTTCTTCTACCCTCACCACTGCTATTTTTGGACAGACAGAAAGATAACAACAACAAAACACAAAGAAACAAAAAACACAGAAAATGTTCCTAACACCTCTTCTTGCCTTCCAAAACTACTAAGATAACTGACTGCAAAGCTATAAAACACTGTCCACAGAGTGCCGAGCATCTCTGCCGCAACACTGCTCCATCTATCAGAACTCAGCACTGGATCAGCCATCAATGCACAGACCAGTTTACGGAGCCCCAGCACCAGGGCAAAACTCCTCTGTAACTGGAAAACCTCTGCTCCAAGCTCATCTCTGCATTGCAGCTCCTGGAGCGGCCGGGAAGCCTGGAGAGGCAGCCCGGAGCGGCCGGGCTCTGGCGGCCTCCTGCGGCACCTCGCAGGAGGACAGGGTTTGCTTTGCTGCTCTGAGTAGGGTTACACTTGACCTTAAAACCTAGAGCTTAGCGTAACCCAACAGAAATACAGCAGGCAAGCCGGAATTTTAATCTGCTAGGATTAAAGGAATTATTAACCTGCTTATCACGAGAAAAAGAACCTAAGGATCAGAGCGCCGTGGTTGCAAAAGACTGTTTGGTGAAGGGCAGTACAAAACTACAGAAACTCGTACAAATGCAGGATCTGCCACCACGAGCACACTCAAAACATAGCAAGCTTATCGGCCTCAGCGTAGGAGCAGGTATCTGCAGGTACTTGCTTTCAACAGGCCAAGGTTTTTTATATTCCATAATTCATTGATCATAGTTGTCTTGCCCAAGGCTTCTACACAAATGGGGAGAAAATTTACTAGGTAGAAGAGATAATCCAAATAGCATTTTTGAGACACATAAGGAAGGATTTCARACAATGTAATGGTCACAGTAAGGCTATTCTAAAAACTAAACCACTACGTATTTACTACTTCAAAAAGACAGAATATGATGAATCTTAAGTAAAAAAACCACACACGCTCTCGAGTCAGCTCCCACGGTGCAGTTTTACATACCCATTTTCAAAAGGTTTTCATTCCTCCACTCAATTTGGGTGCAAGATGCACACGCAGATGCGATACCCCCTGCTCTGTGAGCTGCTACATTCCGCTAATGAGCTGGATCATCGGGCAGAGCAGATGTCCAGAACCAAGCTACATAAGATGATTTTGTCAGGGTTCTCAAAACTCAGCCTATAATAGTATTTCATAAATGTTACAGTACTGACATAACTGGGCCACCAATCATTACATTGGGGGAAAAAATAACCAATACAAACACACAAAGAGACACAGCCCCAAAGCTGTTGCTTTTCTAAGCATGTATTACTGTGCTTAGGAATTAAGGATCACGATTTCTAAGAGTAATTAATCAGAAAGCAGCTCTGAAACAGACAGCAGGTTTTACGCTGCAGTGCYGAGCACAAGGCCCTGCTCTCACACTCAGGCCATCACTTCTGAGCACAGCTCTCCAGAGCACCGGCTTCCAGGGGCACTTTTACCATGCCCAGAACACCCACACAAACGCAGCAGTTTTTTGCCTCACTCCAGCTTGCAGTTTTCATCCCCACAAAACTGCAGGTCCCAGTTTACACCAAGGTGCTACAATCCTACCTCAGGGGACAGACCTTGCTTGGAAGCAACAGCAGAATTTTCTACCTAGCATCACATCAGGAGACCACTTCTGAAAGATTTTATCTTGTATTATTTCTTAACGCCTACAAATAGTATGGAAAAAGTCAAATGGGAATTGGTTTAAGAAGTTTTACCTAAAGTTAATTTACATGTGAAACAGGCAGGCTGAAGACCTCCCAGGCTTGATTTAGCTGCATGCCATTATAAATGCTACAGCTGTTATATGATGATGCTGATTGCCAAAAGTTTCTATAAACTTCAAAAGAAGCAGGCATTTCATATAGTCTGAACAACCTTGTTCATATAAAAAAACAAAAAAAAAATCTATGTTTACTATATAAATACACTACTAGAAATTTCAAATTACAGCTTTAGGCAAAGTCACAACGAACAAGTATTTAATTTTTGATTTTTTATGAGCAAAGATGTTTTAATGTGTCACATTTAAAGATCATCATTCTTTCTTTACAATAAAAGAAAACTCACTTCATTGATTTGAAGCTAGAAAGGTCCACAAGACTTTCTACAAATTAAAAGTGCCAGGAATACATGCATCAACCTTCAAACATAACGTACTTTGCAATATGATTGAGAACAGAGTATGTGTTAAACAATATTTATAGAATTTAAGTACCTGAAGAAAAAAATAAAACCCAAAACTCTCTCCTTGGAGAGACAAAGACCAACTCCAAACATCCTCCTGGACAGCTGTGCAAGATCAACAAATACTTTTCTGTACAAGTGGTTAAAAAAGGAAGAAAAAAAAAAATCACACAACTTCTTGCATATCAAAACAATGAGTTGATAGAACATTCTTACGTGTCTGTACAGTAATCTCAGCTTCATATTATTTTATTACAAACAGTTATTATGATCTAAGCCCTACGCAGTGGTGCTCAGGATTCATGGCCTCATCCATGCAACATTCTGTCTCAAGAGATCAAGTTTTAGATCTCATGCTAAAGTCCAGGGGGGATAATGTGAACAAATACAGCAGTTCTCCCAGCTCTGAATCCTTCCCTTCACATGTAAATTCACTTAGCTGAAATTTCAGCTATTAAGTAGCAGATTTATCAGAGAGACCAAATACAAACAGAGCAGTCAAAAGCTACATCACATGGAGAGGAAGACTAGTGACTAAAGAATGTGCTGAGTATCTTTGAAAGTAGAAGTTTCCACCCCTACTGCTATAAATAAGGAGGAATATTAAATGAAATGCTGAAATAAGTTTTATCAGGAGTATCTGTGCTTTGTGATTCCATACAGAATACAGCAAAATATTTTATTTATGCAGTAATAAGAAAAACTTAAAAGAAACCAACTTATTACCTGTCCCTTGAGAGTCCAGAAATCAACTTAGTTGATTCCAGTATAAAACTTAGGTTTTCCCATCTTAAACAACATTTTTATTTTCTTTTTACCTACTAAGCTGCATATGGAGCCTATTCCCAACTATTCTCTGACTATTAGAAAACAGRGAAGATTGTCACTAGACTGGTTATTAGCAGTTATCTGGCCAGAACATAACTGGTCTGCAGGGAAGAAAAAAAAGAAGCAAAAAAGCAGCTTAGTATGTAAGAAATAATTGCATCTTTTTTCCTATGAATAGTTAGGAAGTCGCATTTTCCTCCCTCCCATTCAATAAGCAACAAGCCTAATGAAATTAAGAGGAATACATGTTTAAAAGTATGTTAAATCATTTGCCTCCCTCACCATATGTTCACAACTATAAATACAGTAATTCATTCTACTTCTTCTACATAGAAGTGTCTTAAAATAAGTCAATGACATCACTGAACAATAGTTTTGTTCCAGCAATATCTGATAATTAAATGACTGAGCTTTATATAGGTTATTGTGTATAATTAGACTAAAATAATCATTTTTTTTTCCTGAAAAATCCCAACACTAACATGGCAGCACCACAAAACAATGGCATTGCAGGCTCAAATCTGTTTGATGCGTATGTAATACCCGTTCATAACAACAAAAGGGCATGTAAGCTTCCAAAAATACCTTCCTATAACCTCCATTCTGTCACATTCAGGCTTTCCTGACTTTTGCCAGCAAAATGATTTACGTGTCTGTGTATAGCAACTTCAAAAATATTGAATGGACTCCTGTGGAGAGAAAACAGCTTAAACTTTCACATATCCTAGATTGACTCCTGCTCCTCTGACAATTATACATATAAATCTGCTTTGGGTGAGTTACTTTGCTAAGAACTTTAAGTTTTTCCTGAATCTTCTGATCAAACTTAAGTCTTCTTGGTCCCTCAACCCAAAAACAACTTCCCATCCATTAAGCCAATGGATGTTGGAACAATAAAAGTGCAAAAGACTTATAAAAGACTTCTAAAACACAGGTTTTCGTAATGAAAAGATTTCAGAGTCTAGAGTGTGTAATCCTCCACCCCAAGAAGCTACTTGCTGCCTTGGTAGCACAGCTGCTCAGGCCAGAACCAGGGGCAAACCTGGGCTCTGGCAGAGGTGCCCAGACCCCACAGCAGAAGACTGCAGAGCCCAGCTAAAATGCTTAACCTAGACCTCGACCAATAAATCACAGTATTAGCATCACATCAGAAATGAGAGCAAACACAAGTACAACTCCAACAACATTCTTATCAGAAAGAATACAGTAAGTGTATACTGACCATGTGAGTTAGTTTGGATAAGAGTGACTATCTTTACCAACTACATTTGCAAGCTAAACTATCTGGGCAACCATATATTCTGCTTCTTATTTCTCCTGCATGTTCTTTTTCTTTTTGCCTTGCAGGTTACCTGAAAACTAAAAGCAACACGAGCAACACATACATACAGGCTACAAGTTCAGAAATTCTTTACCTCCTGCCCACTAGAATGTGATTGGAATATTTGTCACACCTTGACATGACACATGACAGAAAATAATGCTTACGATCTACAGGTAGCCTATCCAACAACTTTCTTCCTAGTCAGAACTATTAGTGAAGTGCACCCTTTTTATGTGAACTATTTACAAGTGTAAACTAGGCAGTTAATTTTAAAATAAATAGACTTTTTTTTTACATTATTAGCAACTTGACAAGGCAATAGACCATCCAATTATATCTTTCATCAAAATGATTTGCGTACATTGCTGAAAGTGTTTTTGATGAAGCAAATCCTTGGCTCACTTATTCTATTTTGCAAGATCTTTCCTGCTCTTTTCCTTTATGCTGGATAATTATGTAAAAACTCCTTAAGCTTTGTCGGATAGTCTGTCATCACTCCAGTGGCTCCCAGATCAAATGCCCTCTTGTATTCTTGCTCTTCATTCAGGACCCAAATATACACCTATAAGATTGAAGAGAACAGAAAGAAAGATAAAACTACAGGAAAACCTCACATTATAAATCAGATAAATTTTCACCTAAGATGCTTCATATGAGAATGATGGCACATATAAAATGATTACACTGTTATGCCAGAGACACACAGTCACAACTTGGCTCTTCACCCTTAGCTTTCTGTATATAAGAATTTAATTGCAAAACCATTAAAAAACCTTGTCATTACAACATCAAATAAGAACCCCCTACCCCAAACAACTTTAAAAGATMATTACTAAATGCAAGGGTAATGACYACTAAAGACATAAGAYTTTAAAGAAACATGATGCTCATAGAAAAGCAGGAGAAAACACCASCCCATCTYAAGGGCAGGTCTATTTGATTTGAGTTCTCCCTAACTACCAACCTGATTTCCTTTTAGYTTTGCAACACTGTACCTGAATGCCCCTGGCAGTGAGGTGGTCAAAAAGTGCCTTGCGCATTAGCAATCTGTGGAAGGAAGATAGATATTATTTGTCCCAACACTTAAAGTGTTCATAAAGTTTTCAATGTCTGTGGATGCTCTGTGAAAAATAAACAACTCCATGAAATGAGTGCCACACTCTGAATCTACTTACACGTTGATTAACTGTTGACAAAGTAAACTAATTCAGTGTTATTTTAAGTAATAAATAGTACTGTGCACTGCTGCTGCACCTCAGTATGTTTCACTGTATTAGAAAAATACACATGCATGTAGGAGCATCCAAAGAATATCTAAACATGTTGCAGAGACAAAAAACTAGAAGAAACTGAAAGAAACTGCAGTGTAACAAGTAGTTACAGCAATGAATAATTAGTTGCTTGGGCCAACTATCAACATACTAACCAAATATAAATAATAAATCACATGAAAATCTTACGCGTCAGCTAGCCAGATAATGAATTTCTGACTTCTTGTCATCTTATGTGGTTCTTTCAGCCTATTAAGGAAGAAAAAAACCCCACAGATTAAAATAGTCTCACGTGTTTCTACAAAAGTCAACGCTTAAGCTGGCATTAACATTCACTTGTATTTCTATCATTTAACTGCAACACCCACCAAAGGGTTAACTCACTTGAGGATGATTGAAGGCATTGGAATTTCCAAGAATTCTTCCTTGAAAGGAAAAAATGGCAGCAGACCAGTGTAAAACAGGCCAACAAGGAGGAGAACACGTTGCAAACAGAAGATGATGGGAATGTCAGCATTCTGTAGAAAGCAGTAGAAAAGGATTCTAACTTACCCGAGCAAACTGTTGAGTCTGCTGCAAATAAATTTACTCAGGAATACATCTTTAAAACAAAGCACTTGCACCTATGGAACAAGCTACCAATGAATTTAAATTAATCTTCTTAGCAACTTGTAATCCAARGAAAGGTTTTACATAATTCAAGGGAGCAATGCAATTTTAATGCCAAATTGTACAATTCCTTRGCATAAAAAGGTAAAGCTCTATACCAATAAGTGTGACAGCTAACAGGAACATCCATTATTTTAATAAAAATACACAAGAAGTAATCTGTATCAAAACTGCTTTTGCACCAGATGAATGTGTGATGTGCAAAAGAGGCTTTGTGTTTTTATGCCAGAAATTGCTGAGGCCCTATATATTACAGTAACATAAAACAAAATTTCTCTTTAAATACTTTGTTGCAGAGTACATGAGCGTTAATGATGCCCGATTTTCCTTATTGATGTAATAAGCCAAATACAATTGAGGTACAGAGCTTCAAATCACAGCTAAAAATCTAGCAGAGCTAACTATGCTCACTGGCACACCCTATCTTGAGTTATGGGTTACTTCTCTGTACGTGACACCACACAGTGAAACAGAGGTCAAGAAAAACAACACTTGGAGCCATTCTTACCTCCTTATGACACTTTGATACAACCTCGTAATTGGCATTCCCCCAAACAGTCAGATGTTCTCGCTTATACTGACTCACCAGCTCTGAAACCTGCAATAAAAAAAGCAAAAATGTGGAACTCTTAAAAAATGCATTCACTGAGTATTATTCTGTGCAAATTTAACCCAAACTCCATTTGTTACTTTTCAACTATGCAAGTCATTACAAAAAAGATGAGGTAGGAGAGAATAGAAGATGATTGCATTACTTTGAATGGAAGGAAACAGGTGTTTGGTACAAGAGAAAAGGAAATTATATTATACCTACAAGAAAAACTAGAGATTTTTAAAAAGGAAAAATAGCAACACAGTATCTGATGGAAAGCAGATTTCATCCTCTGTGGTAAGCTGTTATCTTTATACTGGTATTATCCATTCATGAGCCATCAGTAAGCAACAGACTACATATGAAATCTTCATATTAAATACAAAACAAAGATGTGGTAAATCTATCTTTGCACACACATCTTAGCAATGTGGCATCCTTCATCTGTTTCACATAGAGASAGTGAATCAATAAAGAGCTATTTGCAGAGCAGCCTGCAATAGCTCTGTGTTCTGCATGACCTTACCCACGGAGCAACATCTAACAGGTGGAGGACCAAAAGGTCCAAGGACACATGTTTCAGTGTCCYAGACTGCCAGCAACTCAGGGATGCCCTTACTCTGGGAATTTGAACACCTCTGCATGACATTCAGTCTCAGTTCAGTGTAGTTTATCACCTACCTTTTTGATCAACACATTGTTGTTCATTTTGATGTCAATGTTGACAGGAGTTTGKGGGAAAGCCTCAAACACCTCCTTCAGGAGTGGAATGCGGTTATCTTTACCCTCGCAGTGGCATTCTGAGGAAACAAAGCCATCGCTGGCGTGACCATTACTAATATACTGTAGAGAAAAGCTAAAATATTAGAGCACTTTCTATTTTATACATATAGAGAGAGCTATATTAGCAAATTTTTGAAGTGGAAAGAATTTGCTACTCTTGTATGGTTACAATCAATTGTGACAAGCTCACCCCAGTAATGAAAACTGATGCAACTTGGTCATTATTTAGCAGCAATAGGCATCAATAATATCCTGAACTAGCAAACAGGGCCTTGCTTACTACATAGAAAACAGTGAGAATAATACAAAATGAGGCCAACTGATAAAACAAACTTTTCCTTCTAGGAAAATATACTGGAAAAAACTAATGAGCAAGGGCAACAAAAAACAGACACGTCAAGTTTTAGTGTTTAGTGTCAAGAAGCAGGTAAACAAAGTAACTTAAATATTTACTTGGAAAAAAAGATGGTTTACATTTAAATTATTCACCATTTACTGATATGAAAAAAATCCTAGCCTTAGAAACCATAACTTTTTTTTCCTTTTTAAAACTTCTCTTATCAAGATACTGATAAAAGTCCTCCCTTTTCTGTTCCCTTTAATGAAGTAAGAAACTGCCACACTACAATTATGGAAAAGTAGCTACTGTAGACTGAACAAGAAGTCAATAACTTACCTTTCTGAAATGTGACATCCAGTTTGCCGAGATATGGAGGAAGTTCCTTAAAAATAACGGGAAAAGTAACACTAATTCAAAAAGCAGTGACTAATTACAAGTTTCCTCAAAACAAAGAATTCATAAGCCATATAAGTTATAATTTAACGACACAAATGATGTTTTGTATATATTTTTAGGGTTCTTGCCTAAGAAATGATTTTGTCAACACTCTGTTCCCTTTTACTTAAACAGTTTTGCATTCTTATTCAGCTGGAGGTAACACAGGTCCCAAAAAAGGAATGTTTTCAGATGCCTGTCTGAAAAACATGGATAAGTCTACTAAAATATCAAGAGGAAAGACAGTTCTGCAAAGTAGCCTTTTAAAGCAGTCCCCGGAGGAGGGAATTAATCTACCAGTTTTACTCATTAAAAAGAACAAGCTGGTTGACTCAATCTGTCATCAGTCTGGCAAAACAGGCACACCTCCAGAAGGCCATTCATCCAAGTTGCTCTGGGACAGAGTTAATCACCCTCTGGAAGCATGCCCACTTTTCTCCCTTGAATACACAGGGAGCCTAGACAATTTTGTCAAACAAGATAAATATTCCTCTTGGATTTTGGATCCCCAGCCATTCTACAAACACATTTTTACCCATTACCTAGTGATGTTTTTTCTTCAACTTACAGAGTATTTGAGGTCTGATATATTGACATCGACTCCTGTTGATCTCTTGAGGTTCTCATCGTGGGACACAACCACTTGCTCATCTTTTGTCAGGTGACAATCTAGCTCCAACATATCCGTTCCTATATTAACCGCACTGGAAGCAAAGAAGTCTGCCTTGAACCAAACATACCTGTTGCACAGTTCCATACCTAACGCACACACACACGTTATTTAAACAAACTAATCCCAAGGAAGGCACTTTAGATGGCTTATGATGCAATGGATCCTCACAAYCCTGTTTTAAAACAGGAAATAAATAAGCTCGATTGCAGTGAAAAGCTGATGCAAGACTAAACAAGATACTATGAATCAGAGACGGGATTTTAACTCTGGAGCTTTGGCTCTGCCTTAGACAGAAATCAAGTTGTGCTTCCGCCTGTGCAGTCTACTCTCTTGCTRTTGAGAAACTCCTAAAGTATCATTTCAGAATTATTGGAGCATGATGCTTACTAGTATCAGCACATTTATCGTGAGAAGAAACAAGCTCTTCAAAGAGCTAATCAATTCTGGAGTAGGCATAAACAAGAAAGTGACAGGGATGTGAAAGACTTTTTTGAAATGCAACTTAAATTAGCAGGTTTAGGAAACTAGCAATGGGGCAACCAGCCTTTTGGCTTTCTTTTTGGGGGGGGGGGGGGGGAAGGGGGAGCTAATTATAATAAAAAAAGATTGTAACTTTAAAATGTGCAATCATATTTTTTAAAAGCAAAGCAATTCATCAGAATTARTTATAAACATTCCAATTCACTGCTTTGAAAAGTTCCAGTCCAGCACCAAATGCACTGTATAAAACAGGCTTACCTAAAAGTAGGGGTGAAGAAAGGAAATGAGAAAGCAGAGATAACACTGCTGAAAAAGAAGTGCTAGAAACGCTGCCCCCACCCTCCAAGAAAAAAACCATTCTTCCAACAGCCATGCAGTCCCTACCTCAAGCTTGGGCGCCCTCCATTATAACATCCTTTCTGCCCACCTAAGAAAGAATCTTTGATGTCTGCCAGTGCAATCTATACCTTAACTAAACTCAGCAAATTCACCTTGCCAAAATTTGACATTTTGCCAAGCTGTTTCCAGCAGCTGCTGCTAAGTAGCTTCTGTAAAGATACAAAATCAATACTGACATTATAGAAAATTAAGAAAACATGAAAAAAGTGAGGAGAAAAAAGGTACTATAAGGAAAATGTGCTAGCAGAGCTGAAAAACAGCAGGCTAGTAGGAGCAGAGCACAGAAAGCTCTGCTGGGCTTCCATGGAGATAGAGACCAGCACAGCACTCTCAATAGCCCTGGTTGCAGAAGTTGGCACCGCACTCGGCAAGGAAACGCACAGGCTGCTGAGGCTACAGAGCACAAAAAAATAAGTTTAAAAACAGGCTGCCCACACAGCTTGGCCATCGCTTTTTGGGAACTGGAGTTTTTAATATCCTCCTTTCTGGAATACCTCTGAGAACATTGTTATAATTCACTGCTTCTTAAAGGATGGAGGTTTTCAAAGGCTTTCTAACTCAATTTTAAACCCTCAGGTTGAAGGCTTTCACACACAGTGCCAGTGAAATATATGTGGGAGGGGAAAAAAAAGCACAGCAGAAGCACTTTTATTACCTTTGTAAATGGTGTATTAGAAATCTGTGAACATTAATTTGTCTTATAAGAATATTGTGACTGAAATCTTATCTCCTTCCATATAAATGAGGGAACTGAACACTAGGACACTCTGGAACATCTGAGAGAATCACTAAGGGCCATGACAGCAATCAGCAAATTCAGACCTCCTGAAATCCAGCACTGTATGTTAATTACTATATTGATATAAACTACAATTTGGTAATATGAATGTATCCAGAAATGTAGCACAGAACATTATTTCTATATAGCTGTTTTTATAATTAGTGATAAACTAATGGATTTTGTTTCAACTTTTCATTTCTCTTTTGAAGCAAACTGAATTGAGAGAAAAAGACAAGAAAACATGAAAGAAACTGAAGCCTAAAGTAAGAAATTCAATTAAAAAAGGTCTTTTCTAATTTGCTGCTTTTAATTTCAAAACCCAAGGGCAAAGGAAGGGATTTGATATTTACTTTTTCAGCTTCTTTCAATTACCAAGTAATTACTAGGTAAGTTGACATGAGAATCATCCTGCTCCATTACACTCTTCCCTCAGCTGCAGGATCCTCCTGTCCCCCTCAGCGCAGCCTCCAAAACTTGCTCAATGTGGTGATCCACCCCACGGCACCAAGTGACTAACGAGMAGGCCATGATTCACTCCCCAGAATCAAAAGGGTCAAGGGTCAGGCCCCACGGTTAAGGTGATCTTCCCTGACCCAAGGGGAAAAGGAATCTGCATTAAATATCGAAGCCATATGGTTACATGTTTTATTACCTAAAGCGGGAGGAAAAAGGGCTTGGGAGATTTATTTCTAAATGTAGGTTTACTACATTACTGTGCACAASCCAAAGCTTGTGATACCCCAGCTTCTTCATTTTTAAGTCATAGTAATATTCAGCAATACTCAGTAACATTCAGTAATCTGTAGAAGCTACTCAAAGGAAACAAGATGTTCATAAACAATATTTGTAGCCTAAAACCAACTGTTGGAAGCTCCATCTTTTTGTAATTGCTCCAGTCATTAAACATAATAAGAATACCTTTCTAGACACTATTGGTTCCATTGGTACTCACTGGTGAAAGGCTGTCATGGTGTTTTCCAGGTTCTCTCCAGCACCTGTAAGAAAAACAAAAACTAAAACATGTATAAAATCCTTATCTTCCCCTCAATCCCAGTGCAAATACATTAAAATTAACGGATTAAAAGTGTACATGTTTGGGAGAAGTATAGGGACAAATGAGAGTGAGGTTAAAGTCATAACTCGTAGAGTTGCAGCTAACCCACCGGGGAAACTCAAGCTATGTGACTTTCTCGAGGTAATCTTATCTAAACAAAACACAGCTTATCTTGGGTTTCTGTCACACTTTGAATATACAAATCGGAGATCAGGTGCCATGGTGTTGCTTAAAGGCTTTTCTTTGTCTATGACAATATTCTCCATGAGAACAATATATGCAAGAGATCTATTTCAGATGTAGCGAGAGGAATAATGAGAGAAAAGATGACAAGGAGGGAAAAAAGAAAAATGACTCTCCGAAGCTCTATTCCCTAAACGCATAACCCAGTTGATGCTCAAAGAGGTGAAGACCTCTTTTTTCAGTGCAAAGACACTTCCTGAAACAGCCTAAGTCAGACAATAAAGGCTTTTCTGCCGACAAAGATAGACCTCATATACATGGAGAGAAACAGACATTAATTCCACAAAGAAGGACAAATGAGTTTAATTTTCTCACGGACAGCAAAGGCGAAACCGGCACCTCTTGGGCCACTCTCTACGTATGAATCTTTGAAAACACAACCYGGTTAGGGGGCTAGACAAGAATGTACTCCCTCCCTCCAAAATATGCAACATTAGGCACCAAAAATAAAACAGCTTCAGTAAGACACGTGCACCGAAAACATCTATGCAAGTTTTAGCTGCTCCATAACAGTGACGAATGACAGACCTTGTAAACAACATAATTATAGAACCTCTAATAAGACCTTGCCTATTAACAAACCCTACCAATACATGTTTATCTAAGCCTGCAATTTAAGCAGTGCAACTTCATGCATGCACAACAAATAGATTTATTGTTATCAGGTTAGACTGCTAAGTGTACACAGAAACGCTTAATTAACTTGGAATCAAGTGTGGAATCAAGTGACAAAAGCTGCACAATTTAACATATATCCACACGGTTAACCTGCAGTAACTTCTGTGATCAGTCACCAATACTCCAGGGAACTTGACAGCAGAATTAGCAGTTTTTAGAGGCTGAGTGACAAACACGACCTAGGTCTAGAGAAAAGCCTGAGAACCTCTGTGGGCTACCAGCGATTACCCAACAGAGCGGGAGAAAGTGCATGGGACCTGGGTGCCGAGTCAGATTAGATAGCTAAAGCTTCCATTTTTATTGCACTTAATTTATCAACTGTGGCAATACAGTCTATAGAACCTCAACTATAACAGAGGGAAAACAGAGTCAATCTTTAATTTGCAAACAACACAATATCCTAACACTTCTGGGCAGAAATTTCAGAAAATAAAGCATTAAATGACTAGTGTAGCAAGCTACATGCCATGGAGGTAGGTATGCAGAGTCAAACCATTCAGTAGCAAAAAGGCCTGACTTCTGCATTTGGGAAATGGAGGCAAAAAGGAAATAAAAGAAAATAGAGATGAGCTGAAACAGGAATTCTAGATCAGCAACATAGTTTTCACAAACCCTATTCAGAAAAGGGAACTACAACAAGCAAGTTAAGGCATATACTGAAATATTTTCTTTCCTAAGAGCAAAGGGCTAGTTTTGCTGAAGGTCTTTTGACATTGTATTTACTCAGATGCATCTCCCAAAACCACATAATACCTCTCGGCTTTGTGAACTATGTACTTTTCTGAAGTCCTTAAGACAAAAATGACCTTGCTCAGCATGTGTTAGACCCCTGGAAGCCAAAGAAGCCAAAACTAAGCATCAAAGTTGCATATTGTAATTTTGAAAGAACTACCATAGACCAAAAGGGAGTCAAACACATCAAATCAAGGAAAAGGCCCAAAGACTTAGGAATTTTTTCCCCATATGAGCAAAGGCTGCCAGCAGCATCCCGCCCGCTACGTTAGGAAGAGCATTGCCAGCGGGTCACGGGAGGCAACTCAGCGCTAGCGACACAGTATCTGGAGCGTTGGGTCCCGCTCTGGGTTCCCCAGACAGGAGAGTCGTGGGCGTAAAGGAGCAAGTCCAGCGGAGGCCGCGATGATTAAGGGATTAGAGTATCCGACATAGAAAAAACTGAGCTGGGATTATTTATTCTGAAGGGAAGGCTCTACCTTTTCAAAGTGTAGAAATACCTGATGAGAGGGGCAAAGGCGACAAAAACAGACTCTTCTCACTGGCACCTAGTGAAAGGGCATGAAACAACAGGCAAAATAKGAATAAAATTTGGGTAAGGCATTTTTAAAAAAATACCGTGCGAGTGATGAATGAGACTCTCTCTCAAGACTCTGCAATCCAGCACATACAGTTGGCACAGATAGAAGATTCTAGTGGAGAATAATTATTGATCTGAGAAGTGACAAATTTTTAGTCTTAAAACAACGCAGAAGTGAAACACTAATTCAGAATTGCTTCCACATAAGACCTGTAAGCCRAGAGAAGGAAATTCTTGCATTAGAAACAAAGTAAACCCCAAATCCACAGACTTAGGAGACTTCACATGCCAGGCTTCGTCTTGGAGAAGAAAAGGCCAGACAAGCGTCACCTTGATCTCTGAAGGCAATAGGAGTAACACAACTGGAAACCTGACACTGCATGGAAAGCTAAAGCCTGTGAACTTGAGTCCCACAGGAATTACAGTTACAAAGTAAACACCACAGGGAGTAAAAAGCGAGTGATCTTCAATCTCACAGCACCTGATGAGCAAAAGGCTACTGAGATGTTATTTAAGGGGTGTATCCTCTTCACAGCATATAAACAAAGACCAATTCAAGGACTGTGGACTTTGTCTCTCAATGCCTAAGGAATAATCATCCCATTCAGCACAGCTTTTTTAATTTTATTTAAGTAGTACTTAGTGTAAATAGCCCAAAAGCTCCCACTCTAGGCTTGGGGTTAGTTATCTTAACTAATGCCTGCACACATACACACACAAAAAATAAATAAGTAAAATAAACAAACAAAAAAACCTAGCCAAAGGTTAAAGAGTTCATATCAAATTCTAACAAAATCATTGGTATGTTTGCAAAAGTCTGCAAATTAAAATAATTAATATTGACCAGGAAACTGCTATTATAYACATTCCCAATCAAAAGGTGCATTTTGTACTAGCGGCTATGCATTATAAAGAAACATAATTGTTTTATAAATTATCAACAATGCTAAACACATGTGGATCCAGCATATCTTCAGCCTTTTGGGCAAGATATTTACTGGAAGAATGACTAACAATAATCTCCTCAATTGAACAGGGCAGCATTGCATGGAAYGAGATTGCATGGAAGAGTTGGCCTTCATCAGCACAGAATAGGAAATACAGGCTTTGCCATCTTTCTGTGATGATGAGAAAGAATCATCCTACCCATAAGGCGTTGAAGCCAGTAAATGGAGGGGATGAGATCCAAGCAACTGGCATCAGATTTATCTTGGTACTGAGCCATTGTTTTCTATAATAAGAGGATAAAGAACAAAATTACAGCAAACTTTACATTCTTCTGAATCTAAAAAGCAAAAAAAAAAAGCAAAGAATTAAGAAATATTAGACATCTTGTACGTTGCTTCTGAGAAGTCTGCCTAGTTTAGTGCCTTCCTTGCAAGCAGAACCAAAGACCAGGTGCTTATTTACAGCTCGTCCCACATCACTCCATGCCTTATCTTTTGCTATGGAACTTTTTAACCTGAGCCGGCCTCCTGCTGAGCTCCAGACCACAGATTTTCCATATCTTTTTAGTCCACAGTCAAACGCGGTAGGAACCTCACACTTGAGGGGAGCACAGGGTCAGGTCTGGCCCTCCCCACACAACATCATCCAGGTGCAGAGACACGTTGAGGAGCATCCTGAGAGGGTGGCCCGTGTTCCCCTCACAGCTCTCGCTTTTCTGCTGCCTGCAAAGCGAAGGGCAGGACCAGAGCAGACGGTGACCAAGCACCTCGAGCACACGGTGAATCAGTTGGAGGCAAGGAGGTCGATCTTTGGACCTGCTCCGAACAAGAGTCAGCCTTTTCTCTTATTGGGAAGAAAGGGCTAATTACCTACATAATCATTAGGAAGAACTATACGGAATTATCTGCTTGGAAGCCATCAAGATGTGAATCCCTGGGAGAAGCGGCTGATTTCAGCAGAGTCCGGCGACTTACTGAGCTTTGAAATCAAGCACCGGTCAGCAGGTGGCACCTAAAATTAGGCTACCGAAGGGAGGCTCCGAAGGAGCCGCTGCGGGCATCACAGCGGCGGCTCCAGAACCTCCTAAAATAGCCCTGGCAGCAGCGCCGGGACGGCCGAGCCGAGCCCGGGCGGGCGCCGCGCGCCTCTCCGGCCGCCGCGGCCTCCCCGCCCGCCCGCGGCCCCTCACTCACCGCCGCGGTGCGAGATGTGGCGGCAGCGGAAGCGCTGCCGCTTGGGCCGGTGGAGCAGCCCCGGGCACTTGAGGAGCAGCGCCGAGGTGAGCACGTAGCCGCCCAGCGTGGAGAGCACGTACAGCGTGGCCGACATCCTGCGCCGCGGCTGCTCCCGGCCCCGCAGCCAGCTCGCTCTGAGGCGGCAGCGCTGCGGGAGCCGCTCGCACTGCGGGCCGCGCAGCCGCAGCCGGGCTCCCCCCTCCGCCCCCGGGCCGGGGGAGGCGGCGCAGTGCGCAGGCGCGGGGCGGGACGCGAGTAGGGGCGCAGCCGTTAGACCCCCCTCAGAGGAGCCGTTAAGGCCGTTAATCCCCCATTACCTCAGCGAAGCCATTAGGACCATTAGTGCCCTCTTCCCTGCGCGGAGCCGTTGGGGTCGTTAGTGCCCCCTCCCCTCGGCGCAGCCTTTGGGGCCGTTAGACCCCCCGCAGCGCAGCCGTTAGTGCCCCCTCCCCTCAGCGCAGCCGTTGGGGCCGTTAGGGCGCAGCTGTTCGGGGCTCGCGTCGCTCCGCCGCTGAGGGGACGGGCGGGAAGGGCCCTCCTCGCCGAGGCACCGGGCGCGCTCAGCCTCGTCTCCCCGCCTCGCGCCCGTCTCCAGGCGCTCCTGCCGCCGCTTCCACTTTCACAAGCACTTTACGAACCGTACGAGCCATTAGCATTGACGTCCTTTAATCTCCCCTTTCCCGCTGCCATTTGACTCCAAGACAACTCCTCTGTAGGGCTTTCCGTTTTATTTGACTGCACTGAGGCAGTGCGCTAGGGAAGCATTAAGCGCACTGTTAAGCTAAATTCATTAGAGCACACACAGGGAGATTATTCCATAAACAGAGGCATTTTCCCCATCAAGAGATAGTTCCCGCGCAGCACGGAGAGCAGGTCTCACCCCTGGCCATGTACTATAAGCTCTGAATTATTACAAAACTGGCCAATCAAAATTTGTATGCATGCTAATTAAAACTGATATTCTAGAAATGAAATTAGGTCACATCATACTGCCCTTTTTTTAATAATACATCTTACCTTGACAGCATAAAGCTCCGAGGACCCAAGCTCTTCTTCTAATACAGTGTTCTGCATCTCTCAGAAAGGGTAGTATAATTGTCAAAAGTCTCTCATTTTGAGATTTGAACTTTATAAATACCTTTTAGCAACCAAAAATCAGCCAAGTACTACAAGTCAGCCCTACTGCCAGCTTAAGCTGTATTTGCTTATTTTGAACAAATACAAATCATTTACAGAGACCTATCATTCCAAAATCTGCAATTAAGTGGGCTTTTACATTTTAATTGTAAAAATCAGATTTCTTTTTAACGTGCAATATAAATTTCAGAACAGTCTCATCCACGAACATAAATGCAGTAAAATACTACAACTTGATATGGGTAAATACAATTTCTGGCTTTGATGACATTTAAGATAAATCAGAACTGCAATGCTTCAGTTTTTAGGTAAGATCAAAGACCAGTAATTTCTCACAACATCATACTAAAAATATGTTGTTTACATACAAATAGTTTAGAAAAACAAAGACTGTACCCCTCATTGTCTCTATACAACAATGAAAAATGACTTCAGGCAACAATAATTTTCAGATTTTTCCAAATATATATGTAGAAAGTATAACAGGGGCAAGCATTATCATCATAAAGTTTAGTGATATAGTTACAGTATGTCAARACAACCACTTTTTGTTACATGTCAAAAGTCAATAAACAGAAACTTTACAGGTTTCTCGGATTCCTTTCTCCACTTCCATATTCAGACTTCATTTTCAAACTGTGTTGACTAAACCACAATATAGCTCACACTGATATTTGCTATGTAACAGACAGGAATCAACATCCATCATTTGGATTGAAGCTTTTTATATAAAAAAAAACAAAACCAAAAACCAAAAAATTAGTCTACTAGAATAGTTCTTAATTCTTATTGTGTAATTGCTTTCAGTATTCCTCGGAGAACTTTGTAACTCATTAATTGTTGGCTTTCTTTTGGAGGAAAGCAGGGTCCGCGCTCTGTCACGTATGCGTAAGGAAATCTAAGCACCCACAGTCCGTCAGATGGAAGGGTGATCTCCTGCTTCTCAGGGTAAAATACAGGACAAGGTGGTGGCCCTGGCTGAACCTGAAAACAAAATGGAGATGTGAGCAGATAAACACCAGTAGAATAAAAATCTAACCCCAAGGAAGTCTAGTAATTCTTGGCTACAGTCAAGGTCCCCACATTCACACAGTACTAAAGATTCTGGCAGCAATCTCGGTATTGTAGCACGGAGAGCCCTGAACTGTTGACCTACTCCAAAAACATTGGTGTTAATCTCAGGTTTTGGTCAGTACTGTTCTTCAACCTTGAAAATAAAACAAGTGGTATCTGCGTAGCTGAAGGTGTCCCATAAAAGAGGCCAATTCCATCCTTTTGTGATTCTATGACAAGGATCTTGTGGCAATTTTCAAAAGCTAGAGAGCTTACAAAATGTTCTAAATCTGCTTCCCTTCCCACCATTATATGGAATACAGCTTGTTCTGACTCTCATTCGGTAACACTATTTGTGCAGTGAACATTATACAGGTTTTGCCCTCYTCTAATAAATAATAAGTAAACACATGTATACTTGTTCTTATTTCACTCTTTCAAAAACTGTTTGGGTAACTGTTGCTCTTTCCTCTATTTCTTTTAGAACACCGTTGGAAACAGAAAAAAAACTCTTCAATTAAAGAAATTTTTTTACCTCCTAAATTCAAAGGGTAGCTAATAATAATTCACCTCAGCGCTGAGTCACTGCTTTTTTCTATAACATTTAAAACATTAAATTAATTCTTACATAGTCATTACTCACTGGTGAACTTACAAAAATAATTGCAGCACATTTTCTGTAGCAGTTATCTTAAGAGTTTCAATCCAATGGAATGCTCTTAAGTCACCTTTGATAAAATATTTCTAAAACTTACTTTCTAAAATGTATAAAGCAGGCCTAAGCCAACCTTGACATTAAAAAACAGCTGTTTAGAAGACAGTTATAGCAGCAGGGCAGACTGTTCCAGCTATCAAACCATTTCAAACCTGAACTGAGAACTGAAGAAACAGGAGAAATTTGTTGCCAAGGTCACTGGCCTGTCCACCAAAAATGTTAAGCGGCAAAACCAGCTTGTTATGACCCATCTGTGAAGCAGCGAACTCAACCTTCCAATCTCTTTTACCTAAACAACCAACAGCCCAACATTTTAATTGCTGCTTTTGTCCACTACTGCCTTAAGAGAACTCAACTAAAATTCTGTTTCGTGTTGGAATAAATTTCTTGTGACTCTCACGGAGGTGCCTCCCYGTCCTGCAAAGAACGTTGTAACTCTCTACTCTTTCCCTGCAATTACCAGGTCCCCTTTTCCATTTCTTACCTGAGGTGTTAATGTGATTTGCAGCGGAGCATCAGGAACCACCACAAAGAGTCTCATAAATTGAGCATAATGTGGCTTGAGCCCTCGTCCCTGAGTCGACGACAGGATGTACAGTGGCATGTCAGAATTGAGGGCCTTGAGAGCAGATTCCTTTGGCCCCCCTCCCATCACCTTCATGACCTTATCAGGCCCCGAGCACATGAAYCGCCTCCCACGTGCATCTTCATACTCAAACCCTACAAAAGCTCGAGCTATGTCATCTCTCCGCCTTCCTCTCCCCATCACAACTGCACTTCTCTTCCCAGGAACAGCTTTGTTAGGCGCAGGCCAGGAATTGGTGTCCAAGTCTCCCTCATCTTCAGTTCTCGTTCTGATGACGATATCCCAGGGCATTAAATAGTTCGTTCCTGGGATAAAGCCTTGTTGGTCTAAGCCGGTGTGGAAGTTGTAAGCCTTAGCAGGGCCCAGCTTGACCAACGCCCAACTGGAGAATTTGGGCAAAAGGCCTTTGGGGCAACTGGAATGGAGCATTCCTGGGAGGTACTCGACAGTGGAGGCCTGGCGATCGACCAGGCTYGGCCTCTTCTCGCTTCTGGAGTCCCCGCTCTGCCCGTGGCTCTCTGCRTTGTCACCTCCACCCTGGGGGTCAGGTGGGTAAGTGCCCAAGCTGCCCGTGGACTGGCCCAGGCTGAGGGCTAAGCTCAGGCCTGTGCTTTCTCCCTGAGTCTGAGGCTCCTTTTCTTTCAGTTTCTCAATCTCTCCTTCCGGAGGGGCAGGTGATGCCTCATCCCTAGCGGGTGCTGGGTCAGGGGTGCTGGGCTGAAACACAGGGAAGTTGATGTGCTCCAGTTTCCCACAGCACTTTTCTTCCAGCACCTACGAAAAAGAACATGTGATTAATTTGATTAATTTTACATTTCCATCTCAGTGATGAGGGCATTCACGGTCACAACACTTAGTGGATATAATTTAGGATAGTGAAGAGACTGGGGGAAAAAAAAAAAAAGATGATTCAAGAGTTTTGCACAACTTGAGAATAAATGCAGGTGGAAGTATAGCCCATGCATACCATGGATTGAAAATTTCCATGGATCAACATACTTGCAACATAAAGATGCTCCTGTCTGCATAGAGCRATGGGGACAGAAACTGCCCCTTCTGTTCACCCAATTAAGCACAACTTCTGCTCTCAGAAATCCTTCCTCCCAGACAATATTTGCATATTGATAGGTTTAAAAGGAAAGTTTTACAGTCCTTGCTGGTAAAGTTAAAGTGCTGCTTGAAGAAGAGACTAAACAGTTACCTGGTAGAAGTCATAATTAGCTGCTTTGATATCAAAGGGGTCATCGCGAGGCGCCTGTTTCCTTCCACAGTTACAGGCCCCAGTGGAGCGAGCCCGGCTGTTGTGATACAGAACTGGAGGGTTTCTGTCTGCTTCTGGCTTCTCCCCTGAAAGCAAAACCAGTCAAATCCAAGAGAACTAACTCACATTCCTAGAGTGTTTCCCTTCATCTGCTGTCTTCTCCTTGCTATAAGTGTATGCACAGTTATTTGCCTGCGATGCCAGATAATTGGGAATTCCTTCCCCCTTCTCACACTCATTGCTAATAAGAAGTTGCTAACAGTGAACTTGTATCCAAACATTACTCAGCTAGAGAAGAAGTGTTTTCAGTTCGTCTTAAGATCACACTTAGGGGACTCAACAGCACAAGAACATGAGAATAATTATTGAACACTGCACTTTTACAACACTGATAACAAAACACAGCTATTCATCACTCTTTATGGTTTCTTTTACATTCTAAGTCCTGTGCAATGCAAACATATCACATCCACTCCCACACTATGAACTGACCATGAAAACCAAGCTATTTCCAAATTATAATGGTCACCCATGCTTGGGATTAGGCATCTCAGCAATATAAAAGAAGTCTGAACAACAGCTCTATTGTAATTAAAGCTTTATTTTCTTAGAGTGAGGTTAAAGCTGTCCATCCTTCACCTTCTGTAAATGTGCAAGCGGCTCTGTGTTCAGCTTAAGACATTTTCAAGTGCAAACAAAAATAAAACACGAGGAGCAACCGCAAATGAGTTTCTTTACCTGCTTTAGGGAGCAAATGGAACTTGTGCACGCAGTGCTGGTCGGTTAAGCTCCGCTCCTCGCAAAGCTGGTGCCCGTTGCTCCAGAACTTGTAGCAGTCCTCGTTGAGCTGCATGGCGTATTTGTGGAAGGCCGGGCCCCGCGCGTGCTGGCTGTACACGCGCAGCGCCTGCGCCAGCTGGTTCTTGTGGACTGTCATGGTGTAATTATGGGGCAGATTGGACTGGTAGGCACTGTGGGCCATGGGGAGAGCTTTCTGGCAACGGTTTTCAGAGAATTTAGTGTCTATATCTAAATACCCTTCCAAGACTTTGATGCTGCCCATGATTTTGGAACTCAGCTCCCCAGTGAGAGAATTTGGGTCATCGTCTTTGCCTTCAATGGTCACTTCATACAGCTTTAATGCTGCAGCAACCCACTTCTGGTAGGTGGGGAGCTCAAAGTGAGACGGCTGCGGGTTCCTCCCCACGCTGTCATCGAAGCCCTTCTTGCTGAGCACCAGCTCCACATGCTGCCACAGGAACTCCTTGAGGGTGCAGTCCACAAGCTGCCCCGAGGAGCTGGAGCTGCTGCTGCTGCTCTCTGCGTAGAAGGACAACTGCTGCCGGCCATGCCGCATCATCTGGTACCTCCTGGGTCCGGACAGGGTGGGAGCCAGGAGCGAGTCGGTCTCTCTCATGGTGCAGTTGCTCCTGAGCTGGTCGAGGAGCATGGCCACTGGATCGTCTCCGTCCTGGGCCCCGCCGGCCACGATGTAGACAAAGGCCTGGTTGGCAGGCACGGTGAACAGGCAGTTGATGCTCTGGTTGGTGAGCACCCTACTCTTTCTGAAGATGCGGTAGATCTGATCCTCCAGCGCGTGCTGCAGCCTCCTCTTGGGGGAGTGCTTCTTGGGGGGCGGCTTTTCCAGGTGGCCACAGGGATCCTGGCCCCTGCCTGGGGGGGGATCCACCTTCAGGGTCCCATTGAGCTGGAAGAGGAAGAGGAGGCGCGGAGGGCAGGGCCTGCAGTTGAGCTTCCATTCCTTGCCCACTGGGCAGTCCTTGATGGCGGCCTTCAGGGACGGCAGCACCTTCTGCCGCAGCCCATCCAGCGCCCGGAAGACGCGGTCGTAGGTGATGTCGAAGGAGCACGTGGGATGCACCAGCAGCAGGATGTGGCACACAGAGAAGAGGTAGA
Organism: Nothoprocta perdicaria; assembly: GCF_003342845.1. NCBI lineage: Eukaryota > Metazoa > Chordata > Aves > Tinamiformes > Tinamidae > Nothoprocta > Nothoprocta perdicaria. The sequence continues at coordinate 2,554,926 of NW_020455755.1, forward strand.
GCAGGCTGAGGCAGTGCAGCTTCTCCTGGTGCTTCCAGAACTCGTGTGCCTCGGCGTGCGGCAGCGGCGCGGGAGCGCCGGGCGGGTGGCCGGGCGTGGGCTCGCGCGTCTCGGCTGCCGCCAGGTCCCTGCAGGCCCGCAGCAGCTGCGGCGTGTCGCAGATGGACGTGAGCACCAGGTAGAGCACGCGGTTCTCCTGGCTGTAATAGGCCTGCAGCTGGTTGTAGTCCTTGGTGGCCGGCTCGGCCTCCTGCCCGCCGGCCGCCTCATCCTCGCTCTCGAAGAGCGGGAAGACCTGCCGGTCGCACACRGTGCTCACCAGGGCCGCCTTCTCGGAGCAGAGCTGCAGCGCCGTCTTCCCGAAGATGCCCACCACGCACACCTCCTCCTCGCCCGGCCCCGCCGCTCCCGC
>NW_020455755.1:2555640-2561463 GCF_003342845.1 Nothoprocta perdicaria
GCCCCGCACAAACAGCCGCGGGAAGGGCCGGGCGCCGCCCGGAGGCGCCCAGGGGATCGCTCCATCACCGGCCACGAGCTATGTTATCGCTACGTTAATTCCTTCACGTTTCCTGAGGCACGTCACTGTTTGTGGAAACTTGCAGCCCTGCAAGTTTAATACTTTATATTTGATACAGCCTTTAATACTATCAGAGCACCAAAGTGGTTCTTTTGTGTGAATCTGTTTATCTACAATCAATCTTTTGTAAAAAATATAAAAACAGTATGAAATGTAAGTTAACAAATACACCTATATTACATGCAGCAGCAAGCCAGGAACACGGTGCTTTCTACTTATTTTTTGAAAGCTTCAGCAGCAGTTAAATATTGAAAGGACTCAGCATATTTCCTTCAATTTTGTCCGGTAACAGAGCAGATATAACCACAGTGAGACCCATTATAAAGACCTTGACTTTAAAAAGCAGAATTCTGGTAAAGTGTTTTCAACACTCCCCTTTTCTCAAGTGCAAGTATTTACTTACAAATACATTATTTTTTAGTGATATAAAAGTAGGATTCAAGTGACTTCCTCACCATAGCTGAATAAAATACATTGCTCCATAAAGCTACTTCTGTTCATCGAAGCTGTTAGCAGCATTTAACTTGGCTGGAGAGGGACTCTTCGGATGAGCCATCTGTTAAAGCAAGAGCAGGGTCAGACCTTGGAGAATGAGCTTGGTACCAGTTACTTTTCAGATAAACTACAGTCTTGCTCTTAATTGATACTTCATACAAGAAAACAATTCTAGTRAATTGTTAAGATAGAAGACATTATTAATTGTCACTTTTTTTTCCTCTTGGAAAGTGGGACTATGATTCAAGAGCCAGCACAAAAACTCAGCTTCTCTTCTAAGCACCATCAACCAACCTGCTGAAAGGCAGGGCATCAGCAACTCCATTCTGTAGTTTCCTTGCCAGTAAACTGAGAAACAGTAAAACAGGCATCCTTATATGTGAACTACTTAGCTCTCCTGGATGTCAACTATAGAGACAGTAGCTTATACTAGTAATGAGCAATATAATTACTATTTAGTAGTAATTATAATCTCAGTAACACTAGCTCCTGAGGATTTTCACTTTCTATTAAGGTATTTTATGTTTTCAAGTGATCACATATATCAGTGGGACTGCACTGTAGGCAAAAAAATGTATGAAATTCCATGGTATACTGGAATTTTAAAGCCAGTTTATTTTCTTCGTTAACGGCAAACACCATGACTTGCCTGAAATTTGCGTCGTAGTGCCTGTGTCATGATCGGTGTCAACCCTGTGCCACTCTCCATGTTCTCTTTAGTATTTAGTGGAGTGCCCCCAGGACTCCTGGAAAGGTTGGAGGCAGTAAGGAGAAGTATTATTAGTTCTCTAACTTTTTAGAAACACAAAATGAGAATAGAAAGGAACTCACCTTTGTATATTGACTTTCTTAAGATGTTTTCGAAGATCTAASTGATTTTTAGTAGGGGTTCTAATGGGAAAAAACACATTATTAAAATAAAACATTCTGTAAATAGTATTCATCATTATTCTGAACATAGAAATCAAATATCAAAGAAAGGAAGAAGACTTCTTACATTAAGCAGTTTGTAATGTGAACTGGTGGCTTGGATTTRGGTCTCAGACTAATGCTCTGTAAATCTGACACAGTAATTAATGCCTGGCGTGTCTTCACTGGTGATCTTGCCTAAAGTCAGAACAGAAACATCACCACAAATGAACTTTACAAGTCCTTGCTGAACTGAAATCTAATTAATATTTATATTCTGAAAGACTTTTGTGGTTTATGGCTTTCACGCTTTTTTGAATTCTTAAGATTTAGCACAGCTTGGACAAAAACAGAGTTTATTAAAAACAAAACATACACTTTGCAAGCAACATTTTAGACAGGCAAAATAAACTCAAAATAAATTGACAACACTCATAAACATAAAGCTACATAAAAGCTATGTGTTCTTAACCTTAACTTAGGAGAACTGTCCTGTACATCAGTCCAGGATCAGTCCAGATCCTCCCATGAGATTGGAGCTAGTCACTTAATTTGTTCACTCCAACTGCCCACATGCTCATTAGAAGGCTCACTTAAAAAGCCTTGCTTTTTTCAGAAGAGAAAATATGATTTCTTGAACTCTGTGACTCTATGAGAGACTGAGAAAAGCACCACAGGAAGCTTGCCCTGATCATCCAGCTACTCCTGTGTCCTCCGATTTACCTTGTCAGTTCTCAGGTTGCTGTCCGTTTTCTTTAGTTTTACATTCAGGAGATCTTTGAGAGTGATCTGCATCGGCACATCTTTTTTTAGTGATGTTTCCTGAAGAGAGTAGAGGGGTTGGAAGGGAAATTAGACGTGGCAAGTGACAGGCTGCTCACGAGGACAAACACTCCGGAGGGACGCAGTCCAAAGCACCCAACCACAAGTAACTAAATGGAGATTAAAGAACCCAGCCACAAGAAACTAAATGGAGATTAGTGCCTACCAAGGGCGCTTTGGAGCTGCTGCCCCGTTTGAGAAGGAGAGGAGCTGGAGGTGCCCGTGGYGGGGGCAGCGGTGGYGGCGGTGGTGGTGGAGGTGGGAGAGGGGCAGGGGCAGCACACGCAGGTTGAGGTTGCACTGCCAAAGGCCTGGATGCTGATAATAGTAGATCCACCTGTGCTTGTACAGGAGCACCCAGAACTGGTTTATTGCACCGTTGACAAAGAGAGCTTTCTGAAGACCAAGTTGCAGTTCCATTCCTCTGAAAACAACAACAAAAAAAGTTTGAATAAATAATAGAATATTAAATACTCTGGCAAGCATATTGAATTTTAGAGAACAGAGCTTTTGATTTCATTCCGACCAGGAAGATAAGAAGTCTCTTATCAGACTTACTAGCCTGCAGTCAAGAGGTAACTGCAGTTTAATAATGCTTCTACAACTCCTTACATTTCTACACCATTAAACATTACCCTGCCCCATAGGAATTGAGACTGACCTGGAGTATTCCCTGTAATTGGGAAAATTCAGTTTCCAATTTTTCCAGCTTCTCTTTAAACGTATTTAGCTCACTTAGGTAGATTTGTGATGGAAATATGGTGTCTTTAACCACTTTAAGACTCTAAACATAAAAAGAAAACAAATGAGTGCTTAGAAAAAATGGCATTTCCAGAGACAAGACTATTGGGTATGATTCCTATTGAAAGCTCATTGCAAAGTCTTGCATTGTAGTCAACAGAAAAGCACAAGAGAGAGAGGCAATTTCACCAAATAATTTAGATTCATTCTGTCATTTCTGCTTTGACAACCAATCTTTGAATATTAATTGCATTTCCTCTACCACAACAGCCTTAAGGCTCACCTGGAACCCAAACAGTGACCTTCTCAAAAAGGCATTTAACTTGATCTTGAGTACAATCTACATTTGACCTGAAAAGTTCATATATGAGCGCAATCATCTCTGCTATTAAAGACATTTCCTGTCTTTGCAAATCCTCCTGATACGCAATAAAAAGCTCCAAATTCATGTGTGCTTCTAATGTCCACAGTGGCCTTGGATATTTGTCTCATACTTCTTGCACAACAGCAATCACAAAACATACTTTAAAGGTATTAGCAGACAAAATTAAATGTTTAGCTTAGTTGCAGAATCAGACTGTAAATCCTGTGCCCCATTTGCTAAAACCAGCCTCACASTCCGTCAGGAATGAAGCAGAAAAGCCTACCTGGGCAACAGTGTTCTGGCACCAGCAGTACAGAAACGATGCTGTTGTTGCAAAGGGCTTTACTACCGTTTTTACACTGGGCAAAGTGAACGACCAGACCGAAGACAGGCGGCTTTGGCCAGGTGATTTGTCCAGAGGAAGATCACCTGCTGGCCTGGGAAAGAAGAGTTCAGAACAGTTCAGAACAGTTCAGAAATAACAGAAAGTTCCATGTGAGCCCATTACCTTGGAGAGGAACAATCCGAGTCCTGGGGATTAGCAGCATTTCCTTTTTTTTCCATCAAGAATTTTGCTCTGGCTCGCAGTTTTCGTCGACGTTGCTTGTACTTTGCCATTGCTGCTAAAAAAAAAAAGACAAATTAAAAACAAATTATGGAAATTTTCCCACTTTCATGAACTGTCACAAGAAGGAGAGTAAAGAGCACGGACAGCATGTCAAAAATTCAGTTAAATGTTGGTCACAGTTATCTTAAAAGAAGTATCACGTAAAATAGACACAAAATTRTTACCTCCTGTCTCTCTCTGAGCCACTGACATACATTTGCACACAAGAAATGAGTGAAAAATAATTAGAAAATCATTTTATTGATTCAGAAGTATGAATGTTTTCTGTTTAGAACTCACTCAAAGGCTTTTGACAGCAATTTTTCTTTACCCTACACTGACAAGTATTTTGCTTTGGAAAAAAAAATGTTTCTGGAGAACATTGACAGGTTATACAAATGAAGAAAACACCAAAAGGGGGATCCAGGACTTCCTTTGCTCAAGAGGGATGCCCCTAACACCCAGACCACACTTTCYTCCCGCCGTAGATGTGTCTCAGAGCCCCCATTTTAGGGGGCAAACTTAAAAGCTGACGCTCTCTWGAGCAGCAACCTGCCCTGCGGCCCAGGGGCTGGTTCCGGAGCCACCTCAGCCAGTTCCCCAGGCTCGTGCGGGGTTTCGTGCACATGAGGAACTGAAGCTGCAGACACCATTGGAGCAGACACTACCCATCAGCAGCAGCACTTGGGTCTTTAATCCCTGTTCGGGGTTACACGACCCGCTGTCACCTCCTCTCAGGAAGGACCGTGCCGGGCAGCCCCGGCTCGTCTCAGGGCAGCCCACAGGCCGCAGCTGCCTCCCCACCGGCCGCGACGTTTCCGTGAGGCGCCTGGGGGACCCGCTTAACGCGGCCGGGGGCGCCCGGCGAGTGCTGCGGCCAGACCCCGTCCTCGCGGGCCCGCGCACGCGCGTGTCGGTGCAACCGGCTCCGCGCAGCCCCTCGCCCGCGACGCCGCCAGGGGCCAGGCGGGCGCCGGGACCTCCCACCCCCGCGACTCCCCCTCAAAACCCCCACTCACCTCCCGCCCGGCGCCCGCCGGTTCAAACCGCTCCTCGCGCCGCCCGCAGCCAATCCGAGTGCCGCTCTCTGCCGCCCCGCCCGTAGCCGCACAAAACTGCGCGCTGATTGGCCGTTGGGCGGGCGGGAGCTCTCGGAGAGAGCATAGGGACGGGAAGCTCGGCCAATAGCGGGCGCAACGGCGCTGCTCGGTACCGCCCCCTGAGGCACACAAAGGCGAGGTACCCAACCATTGGGGAAAGACTTTTCAGGCTAGCCAATCACCGCGAGGAATCCGTTCTGCTAGACAAGGCCAATCAGATTGAAAGGTGGGAGAGGAACGACCAATCAGCGGAGACCGCAGACGATAAACGAAACGGAATCGCTCCTCGTCCCGTTCAACTGCGAATTAACCGCACCCTACGAACCAATGATAGCCCGGAGTTCTTCATTGCAGCCAACCACTGCCGGATGCCCCTCTGGTCCAATCTCGCTTGGCGGCGCTTCCCTGCCGAGCCAATCGCGGGATGCAACTTTCCTCCTGACCAATGGCCTCCCGCCTACCTTCAAGAGGGTTTACATTCCTTTCTAGCCAATGGCCGGCGGCCGCTGTCAGGGGAAGACCAATGGGAGAGGAGCGGTGAGTGACAGCTGCCCAATGGGGGCCGCCGACTCTCCCATCCCGCAGAGAGGGGGGTGGGTGCCTCTCCGCCGCCGCCTGAGGAATGTCAACTATTCAACATGGAGACGGCGGTTACCAGGCTCGAG
>NW_020455755.1:2561980-2572032 GCF_003342845.1 Nothoprocta perdicaria
GGGGGGGTGGGAAATCTCACCTGGGCTGGTCCATTTCCCCTGCAGGGGTGGCCGGGGCAAAGAGGTCGGGCGGGCCGGTCCATTCGCGCCACGGGTAGAGGAGGGGAGGAGGACGGGGCGCGGGGCAGGGGCGGGATGAGGAGCCTGCGCGGGGGCCGCGGCGCTTTCCCCGCCCCGCGCGGCAGGGAAGGCTCTCCGGCCCCGCGGGCAGGGGCGCTGGGAGCGCGGGAGAGACCCCGAGCCCCCCCGCGCCGCCTCGCGGGGTGGGCGCGCCCGGCCGCTCGCCCTCAGCAGAGGCGGCTCGGCGCGCCCGAGGCGCGAGGGCGGCGGGGCCGCCGCGGGCCGCGCGCAGGAGGGTCCCTTCTCCCGCACCCCGGGGGTCCCTTTCCCCGCACTCCCCCCCCCSGCCCCAGGGCAGTACCTGCTCCGCGAGGACGGCTCCGTCCGCAGCCCTCGGCTTTGCGTAGTTCCAGCAGCTCTGAAGTTGTGTTCAGCGCTGTTAGTGCCCACGCTTGAAGGYGATGCTCGGCAACGTTATATAAGTGGCTCTTCTTTCTGCCCTGCTCGTGCCTTGCAAAACAAATAAATAAAAAGGGCAACAAAAAAGTCATAGTGTTCTTGTACATGTTGATACACTCTAGCAAACCGCCTTTTTGAAACAGCCAAGATCCCTTGTAGCGTCTCTCAAATTTTGGTCTTTCTTCTCCTTTTAATGCAAATCTCACAAGTTCACTTTTTTATTTTCAAGGTAAAGTGTCTTGGGACTGTTTTGTACACCCAAATGCTTCATAGATGCTATGGCTTCATTCCAATGGCCTTACGTAAATTAAAATGCTTGTGCTGACATAGTCCTGCAAAATATGACACTCCCTTGCAAGTTTTCCTTGCTGAGAAACTTGGAAGTTTAGCTCTGATTTCAAAGTCAAAACTGACAGCCCTGCTGATAGTGTAGGCTTGAGATTTCCCCACATCTTCTGTTAGTTCTGAGAAATTTTGCCTTCTTTGTATCATGTTTGCTTTCCCTTGCTGTAAAGCTGCTTAGAAGTACCCAAGTTTGAACTTTATTACAAAAAGCACAAGAACGTCATACTGTTAATGTTTGCTGATTTATGATTTTTGTTGTAGAGCTTAAATAATGAAAAAGGTAGTTTAGTGCCATTAAAGTTAACAGCGGTGTCTATTTATGGTAGGAGAAGYCAGTTATTGGTCACTCACTGCTTCATAATTGACTTTACAGACAGTAAAGTGATCTTGCATTTCTTGCCATTTTTACAGTCAGTCAGAAATGTACATTGGTAAATATGTCTCACAGTGCCACTTTGTGTCTCTTGCTTTTCCTTCTGCTTATTGTTTCTTCTTCCTGGATATCCTGTGAAGTCAGCTCCCTCCACAGAAGTGTGATAAAATAACAGTTCTTATTTCCCCAGAGACTTTGACATGCATTTTACGAAAAGCATCCTTTTAGTCTCATAGAACTAAGGATAAACTAATTTATAGGAGCTTAAAAGAACAATGCAAATGAAAACACCAGGTGAATCTCTGGTTATCTGAGACTACTGCTGTAAACAAGAAGAACTAAATGAATCACAACATCTCCAATGTAAGATGATATTCATTATGTAAAAGATGCCAATTGTGTCTCTTTAGCAGCTCAGGGAAGAACCCTGGGTGCTGTTAGTTTAGCACTTAGACACCAAAGCCTGTGCTGCCCCCGCGCTCATGGAGCTCACCTGGAACTGAAGATCTTTCCGATGGCTTCAACAGACGTTGAGTCAAGCCGTAGTGTAGTACATAGTAGGTGGCAGTAAGAAATGGATCTTTCTGTACAACAACCATTTTGTTAAAATTTGTCTCAGAATTTTGCATATTCACCTAGTGCTTTCCAGCATGCAGCACTTCAGCAGCCTTCACTGAAAGAAACTTAAATTTTGTGGATATCCATTTAGTAAAATATTCAAAGTGGATTAATTAACATAAAATGTTTTGTTCAGAACAACTTAATTTATTTCACTTTTTAAAGTACTTTTCTTCGAGTGGTGTCTGTCCAATGCCCTTTTTATGTTGTACTACTAGTGATCATGCACAAAAAGCAGTGCAATGTTAAAAGGGCATTGGCCAGCAATACTATCTACATTGCTTGTTATTATTATTATTCTATGGAATCRTAAGTCAAAAGTCCTATATGTCTAAGACCAGCAGATGATTTGACAAACAACTATAAAATGGGATTGTCAGAGAGTTATTATTTTACAGTCATGATCTCCTAGTTAATTGTGAAGAAGAAATATGAACTGATCTTTTAATGACAAATACCATCAAATCTAGGTGTCGGTCCTTATAGATAAAAAGGACAAAGGACAAAAGGATCTTCCCACAAAAAGGGAAGAACACTGTGCAGCATTGCCACTTCTCTGCAAAATATTGTAGATGATGTCCCAGGTGTAGAGTTAACTCAGGTTGTTGCTCTGGGTGGATCAGTCATCTTTTATATCCACTCCCTGTTTCTTTGCATTTGTTGTTAAGAATGCTAACACCTACAAACCCCAGGAGTTCTTAAAAATTTTATATGAAGTTATTGTTTTTTTTAATAATAGCATTTTATTGCGATTTATGAAATACACCCCCACATTCATTGTCCTCTAATTTCAAATGGTTACCTCAATGGTGTTTTAAATCCACAATGTTGAGAAATCTTGTCATGTTTAAATGCATTTAAAAGTGACTCAACACCTTCAAATCAGAAGAATAAACTGTAGCATCCAGAAAATGCTCCCTGTAATGCAGTTTGAGAACATCTGTCTAATAGCACTTTTCTCGCTGTAAGACAAATCCAAAAGATAATTACGTTTGGAAATGTCATTTCCAATTGAATGAACACTTTTTTTTTTTTTTTAATGAATTTCTGACAGATCTTTGATTTTTTTCCCCCCTTTCTCTCTTGGCCAGTGGAATGGCAGTGATTCTAAGTAATAATAATATCTTGAAATACAGAAGTTCTTACATGTCAGTATCAGGACTCGGTAAACATTAGCCTTATTCAAATGTCCACAACATACAAAAGCACTATCTGACTCAACCAATTTTAACTAATACATATTTTGAGAGTACTGATTACTTGTGCAGAATTCTTGCTGCTTACGAATGCTCTGACTTTATTGCACTACTGTACTTTACAGCTAGCAGTGCAATAGTATTGTCAAAGCATCTGAAAGCAGAGTACACAGCAGTGGCTTGAATCTTGCCTTACAGTTCTAACACTTTCTTCAAAGCCTGTGAGTAAATTGCAACATCTGCATTTCATAAATGTGCATTTTTGTGTGATTCTATGTAATATTCATCATGCAAATGAACCTAACCTATAATATTAAGATGAGATTTTTACAGGTGTATGCTTCCTGAAATAGAGCAAGAAATAATTATTTCCATTTATAAAATATGGGAAAATGGGTTTTAATGGAGGAACATATCTCAGTGCTTATTAACTGTGCTTTGAAATTGTTAATAAATTTTGTTTATTTTAAACAGCAGTATGCTTTCAGGAAAAAGCAGTGATATTGAATCGTAATGTTTTCATAAAGGACAAGTCTTAAAAATACTGTAATGTGATGATTCAGATTCATATTTAATTTTTAATGTCCTGAATCACAGTTGCGCAAAGGAATTAGTGGCTTACTGTCATTCTATATATTTCAATATCAATTCTGAAATATTTTTAAGGACAGGACTTCATGGATACTTTTTAAAGACACTCACATTCATTGTGTGCATTCCTAATAATTAATAATTTGATGGAGGAGATGGAGAAAAGCAGGAAGTGGCTTGATTGGTTGTCTGTCCCAAGAACTGAAGAATTATGAATGTTTGCCAGTGGAGGGGAACAGATGTGGTTAGGGAAAGACTGAAGGTTAAAACCTCAACATTCTTCTGTATCCAGGCCTAACTACCAGAATACAAATAGCCAAAAAGCCTACAACATCTTTTAAATTAGGTACCACTATGGTACTGCCAATTAATACTTTGAGATAAGAGTTAATAAATACAGTCTTATTTTGAATCTTTTGGAGGGGAAAAAAAAAAAGAAGTAATGATAACTTCAGAGTTAATCTCATTTTAAATAGTGGAACCCACACTGAGTTAAGTAACTTCCAAGCATTTAGCTTGCTTTCATCATAGTCTCTTTTGTGCCTGTGAATTCCCCAAATAATTACATTCAGAAGAATTTCATGTTTGTTTCATGAACTGAAAGGCTGCCTTTTTTTTTTTTTTTTTTTTGTTAAGTAGAAGTCCTTAATAGACATTAAAATTGCAGGCTTTAATTAATTAACTAAATATAACGCTATCAGCACACTGTTTTACAAGGCAATTATCTAATTCTCTGGTGGGTCATTTATCCCAAGGATAGAATTGTGATGTCATCAATTTGATTATCGATTTGTTAGTATGATTTATTAAAGAATAATCAAATGTGTTATGAGTATTATAATCATCTGAAAGAATACATTCCTAATATCATTAATAACAAAGTCTCTATGCTTGGATCCTGAACACTTACTCATAATATTTGCTGTGTAAATAACTGAGCACTGCAGTTTTGCTAATAGAATTTTTAATGCTTGAAAAGAAAAGCAGCTAGCCAAGAAAAAGCTCTAAAAATCAATGGAGAGTATCCTAATACCTCAGGGAAGAAGACTCCTTTTACATTCTGAGACAATCAGTTTTAAACAAGATGCATTGTTCTTGTCTCTTGATAGAACTTCCCTGTTTGGAGTACTAGTTAAAAACTTCATCCTGAGAGGTTTTGCTTAGAAAAGGGCATTTAATCTAGGAAGAAGTGGAAATGTTTACAAGCATTTGGTGCAGCTGTGTGAAAAAGGTACTAAGGGCAAGATGAAAAGGATGCAAAGAGAACAGTTAGGGTCCATTCGTTGGTGGTAGAATTGGTAGGAGTCTGTGTACGTCTCTAAGCGCAGCTCRGTGTGCAGGGTTTCATTTAATTCTTGCATGTGTAAGGAAAATACGTCTGGGTCTGCATTTGTAGTGGGGACAGCTGGGCATAGGGATACCTGAGCCAAGTAGCTCAGCTGTAGGATAGCACAGGAATTTTGCAAAGTAATATGCTAGGTATCTCATTTTATTATCTAACTAATTAGTTGGTAGTTTTTAACTTCTAAAAATTACACATTTATTTATTTATTTCAGTCTAGAAATGTGTCAGTATAATTGGCAAACATTAGGTAAGAGCATAGACAGGAGGATTAGGAACTTACGTGTATAGCATATCTGTCTTTAAAATGGAGGCACCTGGCTTCTGCTTTCCTGAAATACAAGAAAGACAAATGGATGAGTTTTATTTACAGTTTTCATTTTTTAATATACTGTGGCTTATCTTAAATATTTTAGTTCCAGAAGGCAGAATCTGATCTGGATTATATTCAACACAAACTGGAGTTTGAAATAATGAAAAGCCTTCCTGATAATCCAACAGCAGAGGTAGTATTTTCAGATTAAATTCATAGATTTTATTGTACTTTGCATGAACTTTTAATAAGTGAATGATAATAAATAGGTAGGTTTTTTAATCTTAAAATATATGTTAGTTTTCTTTTACCTAGTTGATAGCTTTTTACTATTATAAAGCATTTCTTAAATCCTATAGACAGATAACTGGCTAAATATATATTCAACAACTCTATACAGTTCCTGTATAGTGAAATTCTTACATTTTGCTTCGAGAAATTAGTAGTAGTATTAACAGCTAATTGTCAGAGGCAGTTTCTGATATTAGCTAAAATAAACCAATAGCTGATACCAAACATAAACTTACCAGCAAACAATGACTAAATTCATGCTTGGGAGAGAGGTGAGAGAAACATGTCAGCATGTAACCGGATTTTATAAATTTGTCCTATCTCCATGATATTGTGACATACAGTGGAACAATAACCTTTTGAATTAGATGTCTCTCATTTATTCTAAATTAGAGAAGACATTAAAATCACCAATACAGTAAATCAGTACCTCTATTTTATGTACAGAACTGTGCTATTTTAACATTTTATATAACTTCTGCTTATGAGAAATTAAATGTATAGCTGAAACTGATGGGCATGGCTAAGATTGCCTCATCACTTTCATTGTGGAGGTTCATTCCACGTTACATATTAGTGACTGCCTATACTTTTGAGTGGCCAATTAATTTCTATAGTAGTTTAAATGTATGTTTAATTTCTATATAGGAAAATCCAGTTACTCTCTTAGAAGAACTTGCAATGGTGAAGTCTCGTTATAAAATGATGTGTGTGCAGCTGGAAAAAGTTTCCACAGAGCAGAGAGAATCTATGAACTGCATTCGTGCTGCCCTAGAAAACACAATGAAGATGGTTCAGGCACTACAGCAACATACTGATCTTGAGGTACCATTTTCATTTTACTTCTGTAAATGAGCATGTATTTGTGTAACCTGTGAGTTACTACTCATTAATGTGAGTAGTTGGACTGAAAAATATTTTGATAAATCACAAGCCTGATTCATCACCCCACAGTTGGGGGAATGTGTAACTCTGGAACGTTCCTTTTTATGAACTCATTTATTGGTATTAAATGGATATTAGAATTGGATTTTCAGAAATATTCAGCATGTAAACTTGCTTTCATTTGAAATAAAGTAGAAATCTACTATTAGCTTCCATGAGAAAAGGGTTAGACAAACAGTGAGTTCCTCTGTAAATACCAGCATTTTTGGAACTGAAAGTATCAGAATTCTTTCTCTTTAGCGCTTGCCTCTGTCAGAAGAAGAACAGGCTGCAGCACAACAGTTAACCTGCCAGGGTGTCAACGAAATGAAATCGCTGGAGGAAGAGGTAATTAGATGACAGTGTCTGTATTTCAGAAACTATTAATCTGAGTAGTTCAAATGAAGTCAGGAGGACTCTTTTTGTGACTTAATACCTTTGAAAGGAATGAAAAATTTCAGGCATGGGGCTACAATTTTTCACAAACCTTTTTGGTTTGATTGTATGTGATTACATTGCTGATTTGTCTCAATTAAATTACCTGTGGAGGAAAAAAAAAAATCACCTTGTTTTGACACAAGACTTTGAAGACCTTCATAGGGAAATGTTTCTGTTTATTTTCAGAGATGCAGATGGTTGCTGCTCTTGTTGATCTGTTAACACATGCAAGAAGCCTTTGGGTGGGAGTGAAGGGTGTAATTGCTTCAATCCCATGTATATCAAAATGGAGAGAAATTTAATTTCCTGTAACATATTAATACAGGTTGGAGTATGAATAAGAATTATTGAAGTATATTGCAACGATAACACAGCAGAACATAGCTGTAAATAATAATAGTTAAAAAGTTATTTTCTCAGAGTGACTCAAAGCACAAAATTCTAATAAATCACCTGCAAAGGTTCGGTGTGGTTCTTATGTTAAAAGCAAAATATTAAAGAAAGACTGTAATTATCTTACTGATCTTATTTTTTTATACATATTTTTTCATGGTCCACTCACCTCTATCAAATGATTTCTTGAGATCCCTGGTATGAAATGGTAAAATGCAGTTACTAATATAGATGTGCAAACTATAAAAACTAATTTCTGAGTAAAATTCCAACAAGTCTTGAAATCTCTCTCATTTATTTTTAGCCAGTTAGTTCAGAATCTGCAGTCCCTGAGTCAACTGAAGGTAAGTGCTGGAGAAAAAAAATCTTCCTACTGTTCCCTTTTTTTCTCTTGAGCATGTAGACTGATCTCCCCCACCACACACAGCCCCTGGAAGTTTTGTAAATAATATTAATATTTCCTAAGGCTTTTGTCTTCAGTATGTGTCATACATGTCTTATATTTTCAATTTTCTAGAATCACAATTCAAGCCTGTGACTGAAGAAATGCTTATGACTGTACCAAGGAGTATCAGAAGTACTGTTAAACTGGCAGACTTAAACCATTTTTACAGGGAGTTATTTAACCACTTCATTGTAAATAAAAACAGGTAAGACTGGAAGCAATCAATTAGTAGACTTTTATAATCTGTAAAGAAATTTCAGCCTTTTTAAACTAAATGAAAGCAGTTGTTAACTTTTAAGTTAGTTAACCATTTGCTTCTATAGTATAACTTTATTTTTTGATTTCCCTGACTTATGCCATTGCTGGTTTTTATATATATATATATATATATATGTGTATATATATATATATATATTTCAAAGTGACATGCCATCATAATAAACTCTCCAAATTTGTTTGCATAAAAATGACTTATAATTTCATATTTTTCAAAACTGCATGTCAAGTCCTTCAGAAACAGATTTTCTTTCTGTTTGATTCACTGAACAGATGTCCAAAACTGGGTCTACTCAGAACTAAGTTTTGCTGACACAGTCTTATTGGAAAATCCTTTAGCTTTCAGAACCAGGAAAAAATATAACCTTTACTTGACTCAAATTGCTACCCCAAATCCTGACCTGGGACCTTGACTCGAGCCCTTGTCCCTGAGCCCCGACTCCCATCTGTGTTTTCTGCTGTGGATATTGTCAAGTTGACAGTAAAAAATGAAGCAGCTTTTAACCCAGCAATTCTTGGACATTAAGCTTGGACTGTTCTTTGAAGCAGCACAGTGAGATTGATGGCAAGGTGCCTAAATGTGAAAACTACAGAGCACTTGCAAAAATCAGTCTTTAAACAGTATGAGCCTTTTAATCAGTGCCTGGCAGGCCTGATGTTTGATACCCTTCTTTGCTGAATAATTTGCTCTTGTCTTACAGAGCAGCACTCAGTATTTCACAGATGAACAAGATGAATTTGAAAGCCACTGACTCAAGAGTCCGCATCTTGAAAGAACTCTCTATTGTAGAACTCGACAAACAAGGAAATGTTAAGTTAGCTGTGTAAATGAAAGCTCAGTCCATTCTTATTGGACATAGAAGCATCTTGATTACAGCTGCTGGATTATTCACAAGTATTGCTTTGGCATCAAGGAGCTACCAGTGTGCTCTTAGAAAGCTGTTAATACTTCTGTGTACAAATTTTGTTTATAGAACTTCAAATTGCAGAGTTAATTATTTTGGTTGGAATTTTATCTTGGATATTTATAGTCTATAGTGGATGCATTTCTGAGGAGTTAACCATGTGGCAATTCTATATTCCTGTTGACATTGCTGAGTGGGTTTTTATGATGAATAACCCAAATTGTACTTACATTCCTGAATAAATGATTAAAGTTAAGCAGGCCATCAGTGTATTCATTCTCAATGTGAATGGTCCTTTTTTGTTTTCCTTTGGTGTGTGCTGTCTCGGTTGCAGCCTCGTGATGCTGCAGGATCGCAGAGAAGCAGAGGTTGGAAGGGATGTCTGGAGAGATCTCTCCTGAGCAGGGTGTGCTGTAGGCAGCCATGGATCACATCTTGTCACCTTTTCAGTATCTCTGAGTTTGGAGACTTCACACCCTCTCTGGGCAGTCTGTTGCAGTGTTGTACCACTCTGACAGGAAAAGGTTTCTTCTGCTTTAAATGGAATTTCCTGTCATGCAGTTTGTGCCAGTGTAACTGAATTGCTCCTGTGAGTTGTATTTTTTGTTCACTACTGCAATATTGAAAGATAGAATCCCACTTCAAGGAAAATCCTTTCCCCATGGAGCTGTATGCCACATTCACATGAGCAACACTCCCGAGCACTGAATCCCATTTATACATTGATATATTAGACTAATAAACTTCTGTTTTCCTTCACTGCTGCCTAACAACCGTCTTCAGAGTGAAAGAATTGGCGTGAGGGGTCGAGTTACTTGCGCTACTTTTTGGGAATTGTCCTGCGTGCACCGGTATTTGTCACCAGAAGACCTGAAGAGGCAAGTGGATGAGAACAGGCCCTGAGGAGCGTGTTTCTGTCACCATGGCTGCAGGGAGGCTTGTTCAAACCGAGAGGTGGCCGCGGCTGCCGGCGAGGAGCAGGGCGGTCGATGCGGGGAGTTTTCTGCCCGTTTTCAGCCGTTTGCGCCGAGCCCTGCGGCGGTTACGCGCGCTCCCCTCACAGGGGCCGCGCCTCAACGGCCG
>NW_020455755.1:2572087-2583102 GCF_003342845.1 Nothoprocta perdicaria
CGCCCCGCCGCTGCAGGGCGGGGCTGCTTGCGCGCGCCCCGGCGAACATGGCGGGCGCGTAGGGCAGCGCTGCCCGGCGGCTCCGGACACCCCGCGCCGTCCCGAGCGCTGCGGCGCGGGCAGGGAAAGCGGGGGGCCGGGCAGGAGCCCCCGCCGCGGGCAGCGCCATGGACGAGCAGAGCGTGGAGGTGAGCGGGGGAAGGGGGGGGTACGGCGCCGCCCGCCCAGGTGCGCATCCCCGCGCTGGTGCGCATCCAGCCGCTCGGCGGGCCAGGGGCCGCCGCCGCGGGGGCAGAGCGGCCCGGGCGGCGGGGAGCGGGTGGCGGCGGCGCGGGGGAGGCGCTGGGCGGCCTGGAGCGGCCGGCGGGTGCCGCGGCAGCGCCCGGCCCGCGGTGCGGCAGGCGGCGGGGCAGGGAGCGCGGCCCTCCCGTTCCGCAGCCGTTAGGCAAGGCCGGGGGATGCAGGAGGCGCTGGGATGTCGATAAGTTAACAGTGCATCCCGGCGCATCCCGCTTCTGTAGCCTTAACTCTGCTGGGGGCAAAATATCCCATTGGGAGCATYTCTGAGAGTCCTAGAGATAAGGCCAGAGGAAATCCAGCTGCTCTTATACAGGCTGCAAGACCACCCAAATCGGTGAAAAATCCATCAGTGTGACAAGCTAGTATTATTTTTTAAAACGTTTTGAAATACTCTTATGATTTTGAACCATTTTGACTCATGATTCCATTTCTGGGAAGAAAAAAAAATCTGTTCTCCAAGATTAACTGGTGAGGGAGGGCAGAGAGGCTGTGCAGCTAAGGATAGGCCTGAAATTCTTTTAAGTCAAAGGCAAAACCCTGTCCAATTTGACCCCTCTGCTTAACATCCTCTATGATACATAGAGATACCTAATATGTCTTTGAATGAATTTAATTCACATTGAAATTCATAGGCTGAGAATCTGCACATGGAGCACGGTTGCTTTTCGCAGTGTGAATGCAGGTAGGACTAGTATGTCTTGGCTACGGAAATGCCTGCTCAGGAAAAGGTAAACTAAGAAGGAAGCCCTKCCTAGAATATTAGTGTTTTAAAATGAACACTGGGTGCGGGTGGGATGTACAAGTGAGGAAGAGAGCCGTGATTATTTGAATTGGTAACCTGCTCTGAGATGCAATGTGTTTGGAATGGGACTCTATTAAACCTGGCATTGTGCCTGGAAAGTAGATGGAATTCCACTATGTTTGAAGTCTGTGGCATAACAGTAGTGTCCATCTGATCTTTGCAGAGCATTGCTGAAGTATTCCGATGTTTTATTTGTATGGAGAAATTGCGTGATGCACGCCTRTGTCCCCATTGCTCCAAGCTGTGCTGTTTCAGTTGTATTCGGGTAAGTTTGCTTATCATAATCTATTTTTGCAAATTAAGAGAACTACTGGTCTTAGGAGCACATTCTTGCTCTTTTTGCTGTGCCTTTCAGAGGATTCCATTTTCATCCTCTGTGCTCTTCGTTTTCCCTTTCAAAAGCTTTCTATGACACTCTGAGAAAGTGTAGGCAAGCTGTGCATTATATACAGGAGTGCTAATTATAGTGATTATCTGGGAGAGTTGCTTTTAAAGAACAGGCTTATAATGGCCCTTTCTTTAATATCTCTTGAGAGTCAGTGATACTTATGTAGATGRAGGAGGAAGTCGGAACAGAAAGCAAATACTGATCTTTCAGATAGCAGTATGGAGTGTTAAAATGTCATAACATCTGTCATCTTGGAGCTGTTTTACAGGTAGCTGGCTAGCACTTCTCACAGTCCATTTCTAATACGTTTTTCCTTCTTTATAGCGTTGGTTGACCGAACAAAGAGCTCAGTGCCCTCACTGTAGGTAAGACATTTTTAACATCAGAAAATAAATTTTCAGAAATTGAGGGCCTTTCCCCATGCCCCCAAGCCTTGCACTCCTTAGCAATTCTAGTGCTTGGATATAGACCAAAATTAATTTCCATTAGAAGGGAGGAATTTTTTTTTCCCCTGGTTCGAAGGGTGATTTTTGAAAGCAACTAACCTTTTCTGCAGAACTTAATATTCACTTATTAAAGTATTTAATTAATGGGTCAAAAGTGATGGTAAGGAGGTGAATATATCCACATCTTACAAAGGGATAACCAAAGCATGACCGTGGGAGATAGAAGAATAGTGGGAGAAATTGGAGATCTGAGCAATGAAATGATTTGCTTAGGACTATCCACCAGGCTCCTAACAAAACTGGGAGTAGTTCTTGAGTTCCTTATGTATTTATTTCATATTTTGTTATTTTTATATAATAAATGCAAATCAGTGTAAAACATCAGTTGCTTTTCTGAATTCGCCGTGGTAGCTTCAGCTCTACCTGCTTTTGCCTGTGACTTTGTCAGGCAGAGCAGAATTGAGATGAGTTTGGCTTGTGCTCCTGGAGCTGTGTTTTTTGCTCTGACTTCAGCAATGCTTCTGCTCCTTGCAGAGCCCCGCTGCAGCTGCGAGAGCTGGTCAACTGCCGCTGGGCAGAAGAGGTCACGCAACAACTTGATACACTTCAACTGTGCAATCTCACCAAGCATGAAGAAAACGAAAAAGACAAGTAAATGGAATGCTCTTCCCACAGAGGCTATAGAGTTTGACTTACATGAATGGACATTTCAATCCATCTAACTTTAAAATCGGGGATTGAAGTTTGAGCTGTATCTGTTACTGCAGTTCATTCTCCCTCTTGTCTTTGGAGAGTCCTGTRTTTTCTGGTTGGTGTTTTAGTGAGGTGAAATATTAACTTCTAGACTTGCAAGCCAGATTCAGTGACGATAGCCTCGAGCTGCTGGGCATAAACCCAGTTTTATTAATAAGCTTGCTCTGTAACTCTTGGAGGCGTTGAGAGGATTCTGAGAACAGCATTTATTTTACAAAATATTTTTGAAATGACTTTCAGGATTCTTATAGAAAATCTCTAGCTATTTTCTGCTGATGATTTGTGTTTGTTTTCTGTTTAAGGTGTGAAAACCATCATGAAAAACTTAGTGTCTTCTGTTGGACCTGTAAGAAGTGTATCTGCCACCAGTGTGCACTCTGGGGAGGAATGGTAAGAAGATACTTGCGTGCATTGTGTTACAGTAGCAGACTGTGTTCAAGTGCAATTTGAAGAAACAAAATCATAGTGAAACTGTTGGTATGGCTATTGAATTGCCTTGCAAATAATTATAGTTGTCGTACGTGCATAAAAAATTTATATGAGCTTTGGGTTTGAAAAGCAGCATCTTCAGTTACTAAGTATGAAAGCAAATTGAATTTTATGGTGAAAGGGCAGAATTATCTTCCTTGCTAAAATTTTCTTGATTCTTCAGACGAGCTATTGATGACAATGAGAACTCTATGTGCAAAGCAAGAGATCTTTCTGTAAGTTTAGATGGGGAGTATTCTTGAGTATCTTAAGAACTGTTATTGGTAAAGCACTCCACCGTGCTCTTTATCCTTCCTGTTGAGTATTTTGAGGGGAGATGGCTGTCATGCCTTGGAGTATAAGTGGCTGAATGTGGTTAAAATTGTGCTGTTTTTGTTTGGGAATGCTGTTTTCAATTTAAAAGAAAATCTATCTTTTGTTAAAGATATGTGCAGTGAATAAAGTGGTTTATTTTTGGATGGCTGCTCAGGCTCTAAATAACTCTTGACAGGAAGCTTTGATGGTATAAAAGCCAAATTCATGACTTGTTATGAAGGGAAGTGAAAGACAGACTTCCTACATACAATCTGCCTTGGAACGTTTCCAAACTGAGTGATACACCAGGAGACTTTCTTCTGCTCTCTTCCTATAATTTAATAGGTGTGAGAAAGTTGAAACTATATTAAACACCCTTTTCTCACCTTCTTTTCTCTAACAGCATGGAGGACATACCTTTAAGCCACTGGCAGAAATCTATGAGCAGCATGTCACAAAAGTAAATGAAGAAGTGGCAAAGCTTAGGAGAAGACTCATGGAACTGATCAGTTTAGTACAAGAAGTGGTAAGAAATTAATCATGAAAACCTCAGGCTTTCCTGCAGCTTGCCCTTGTTAAAGGGTAACTGTGAAGTGAAAGATGGAAATTCTATACAGTTTTATGGGCTCATGATGTTTTCTGTACTTGTGCACTGTTACTTCTGTGAAGGTAATGGGATCATCCCGTAGGGATATTTTCACTTCTTAGTTGTGCTCTTGATACTCTTATTACAGCTTGTGGAAAGATCTGCACAGTCTTGGCTGTGTCAGGCAGCTGCAAAAATGGCAAAAGATGGGAGTCAGACAGTGGGGAATTCTCTCTGAGTGTATGCTGTCTAAAAGCTAGAGTTGTGCGATTGTTAGAAAGTTGTGTCATGTGAACAAGTCCACGAGAGGGGCCGTACTCAAAAGTAGATACGGAAGAGAAACCAGTAGTTGTGCCTGTGAATTTCAATACTGAAGTTTCCATATGGCAATGCCTTGGGAATGAGAAATTGTTCAAACTTGGTTAACCTTTGGTCACCCACCAGAGGGCACACTTATTGTTCCATAGAGTGACAGGTGTTCACAAGGTGACAATCAAGTGTTTGGACTCACCGCAGGGGTAGACTGCAACACAGATTGTCTATAAATAACTTCCTGTTTTATCATCCAAAATGGGAGAGCTTCTGTAAGACCAGATATTTCTCTCCTGCCTGCATTAGAGAAAGAAGGACTGGAGGGGAGGTGGGCTGCAGGAGGCTACTTAGTCATCATCCTCATCTGAGAGAGTGGAATCGATGTGTAAAGTGAATTAAAAATGTGCAGAGTGTGAAGGATTTCTTTTGGTACATGTTTTTTCTGAATCCCATTTTAGGAGAGGAACGTGGAGGCGGTGCGCAGCGCAAAGGATGAGCGAGTCCGCGAAATCAGAAACGCCGTGGAGATGATGATTGCCCGCCTGGACACTCAGCTGAAGAATAAACTTATAACATTAATGGGTATGTATTTGCCTCATCAGTATGAGTGGGAGCAATATATCATTGGGTGTAAATCTATTGATGAACCTTTTTTTCCATGGGGATACGACTCCTTGCATACTTCTCAGTGTTAAGCCAGGAAGCTGCTTGACTGAGTACTTTTACATATAGCAAGTCTTTTGGTTAATTGTGTAGTTACTGTGTTGCAGTAATTATTAGATGCAGCCAAACCTGTTTTCTCTTGCAGAGTCCTATATGGTAACTCAGAGAACATTTACATCTAATTGGAAGATATTTATGCAAAAAAACGCTAGCTAAGTAGTAAATATTTATCACATAATACTTCCCAGTGCTTTTAAAAAATTATTTAATACAAAGCTTCTTTGTGATTCCTTGCAATTTGGGTTCACAAATGAGTGTGGGCATTCAGAATCAATGCTATGAACTTTGGTTCCTGCTGTTGTTGCTACCCTGAGGCTCTCTACYGCTTTAACTCTCACCACCGCCACTTAAAAACCAACAAAAAAACCCTCTTAGTTTACTCTCACACTCTCATAAATGTCAAGAGAAAGTCTTGGCTGGATGAAGGGAAGTTCAGAGAAGTCAAAACTGCTTTTACTTTTTGTCCAAAAAAAGCACTTTCAAAAAAGAGAAGTTATTTCTGGGACACAAGGAATATTTCATTACTGACTTAAGCCTCAGGTGATTTCTTCACTAGAGATCCAATTAAAAATGTAGGCTTGCTTTCAAAATGTTTTCTCAATCAACCTTGGTATATTTAGAAATCCTTTACCTTATTAAGTTTTGGGGCATCTTCCAGGGAAGGGAAGAAAAAAAAAAAAAGCTAAATTTCTTAAAATCCATTTAGTATGTCTACCTTTTCTTTTAAAACAGGTCAAAAGACATCACTTACCCAAGAAACTGAACTTCTGGAATCCCTGCTCCAGGAAGTAGAACATCAGGTGATTCTGAAAGAGTTGAAATGTTGAAAATTTTAGATAGAGACATCACCAGGCAGCCTTTTTTTCTTCTTCTTTTTTTTTTTTTTTTTTTTTGGATAGAACTGCTTTCATGTCTTTATTTAAGTGGCTTTAGGTTGTACAATTTCTCCGTAAAAGCAAGCATTTTGTCTTTTATAAATAATGGTAGGTATTCACCTCTGTTGCTTAAAGTTAGCACAGCAATACCATGTGAAATTGCAGAGCTCTGTGTTTAGCTTAGCATTTGGACTGTGTGCTAATTTCTATCAGTTTTGCAGCTGCTAACAGCCTATGAATAGTGGTGGCTATAAATGGAGAGTTAAAAAAATCATAGTGCTTTATGCTATTGAGGAAAACAGAAATGGTTCTAGTTCTTTTAGTCCCATCCATCTGTCTTTCCAAGAAGCTGATATGGGGGGTGTGTGTGTGTGTGTGTGTGTGTGTGTGTGTGTGTATTTTTTGCCTTTTTTTTCCTAGCAACACAAGTTTGACTCTTGTAAATGGAATATTCGGTTTCTGCAGAGGCTGATTTTACTTGCCCTGAAAAAATTGTGCTTGCTCAGAGCAAATGGCAGGGTGTTGGAGCTTGGTTGGTTTGGTTTTGGGTGGGTTTTTTTTGTTTGTTTGTTTTTTTGTTTGTTTGTTTGGTTTGGTTTGGTTTGGTTTTGTGTATCTTACTGCATTCAGTAACTTTCTTTCATCAGAATCTGGCATCTTGGATTTTTGGCAGGGAATTGGGGAGGGGAACTCAAAACTGCTGGGAGGGGAGGAAGGGGAAAAAAATTCTTCTGAGTTGTTCCTCTTGTTCTGGATGTGTTCTTCATTCCCTCTTTTTTCAATAAAATGCTAAGTTGACTTTACCTGAGCAGAGGTTGTGTTCTCCTTTGCAGTTATTTATTTTATATCTATAATGGAGTGTTGTGTTGAGGAATTGGTGAAGTCAGGAGAGTGAATGCTTCTGCAAACTGTACATCACCTGTTTTTTTGGCTACTTGTGGACTCATTCAAGAACTAGTTCTTGTTTACAATGCACCCCAAATGAGGACCTTCTAACAGTGGTGATAGTGCAGATGTAACTTTGCAGGTCTGYTCTTCTCCTATAGAAAAACAATTGAAAATTGTTATATAAATATAAAATATATTTATATATATATATAAATATTTTTTAAAAAGGGTTTCTGAGTCTGTCGGGCAGTGTTTTAGTATGTAATTAGTTTGCTTAAGAACAAATGCAGTCAAAATCTRTGTAGACATGTATTAGTAGACAAAATGTCTGCTACTAATGACAGAAGGCTTTTTTCTTTTTTTCTGTTTCTTTCCATACAGTTGCGGTCATGCAGTAAGAGTGAGCTGATATCCAAAAGCTCAGAGATCCTGATGATGTTCCAGCAGGTTCATCGGAAACCCATGGCCTCATTTGTCACTACTCCAGTTCCGCCAGACTTCACAAGGTAGGCAGTGCCCAGCTGACTGAAAAGTGCCTCTCTCTATGCTTAGTTTACTGGCTTGCCCTGTTTCCTCTTATTATTGGGGTCATTCGGTGTGTAATTGCAAAGCTCTCTTGAGATGCCTCTGCAGGTCACCTTAATTCAGAATATATAGCTAAAATCACTTTCTAACACAATTCTCTTTCATAAAGAGTGATTTTTTTTTAGTGCTAGGTTCTTAAAAAGTCAGAGTTTAGGATAGCTGGCTGCAAAGCTTCTCCATAAAACTGAGAGTAACTGAGAGTACAAGATTCCTCAAATTAGTTTGTTTTCTTTAGCAAATATCACTGTCTTGCTTTTAAGTGCAGTCTGAAAACAATTGCCTTAAAGTGTTTTCTGAAAAAAATACTTAGAAGCCTCTCTGAGGAGAGCCTAAAGCTGAATATGCATTTTCCGATGGCAATAAGCTCTGAAGCGTGAACCAGTTAAGCTTTGTTCTTTCAGCCATGCAACAATTTCATCCTTTCTAGAACTATGAGTTTTGCAATAAAAATTGTTATATTATTAACCATCACAGATAAAAGAGCAAATCCTCCTACAGTTCTCTATGTTCTTCCTTTCTGACTATAATGTAAAACATTTGCTTTGGTATGTGGCATCGCATGCAGAGGGGCTGGGGAGAAGTCTCATGAGTGGAATTTTCAGAAGAACAAAAAAAGACAAGTGTAGTCTAGTGCACTTCAGTGGATCTCGTGATCCAAATGGTTCAAGAGAGTCGAAACTTGAGGTTTTAATGTGATGTTATAGAACTAATACATGCTTTTGGTTTTTCTGTTTTCTTCCCCTTAGTGAATTAGTTCCAGCCTATGACTCAACTACCTTCGTCCTGGAAAATTTTAGGTGAGAATGCATCTTAAGAAATTACTGCGAATTTCGGTAAGCCTTTTCTGTTTCTTGTGTCTGCGTTTATGTTTAAAACAGTGGTCTCTTTTAGATAAAAAATGATACAAATTCAATCAAAATCTATCATGTACCAGGTGAATAACAAGCCCAGTTCAACAGATAGTTTTAAGGAAGTCTTCCTCATAACAATGAGCAACTTTTGAAAGATTGAACTATTTTCCAAGGAATATAAAAGTGTTAAGCTTCTGTACAAATACATATGGGTCTCACATGCTGTTAGGTGCTCTTTGTGCAGCAAGGACAGTTCCAGAGTGTAAGTGTATATAAAACTKGCTCTTTCACGGAGGGTATTGCTTTCTCTCAGTGGCACTTTTCCCCTTTCTTTCTCCTCAATAGCACGTTGCGTCAGCGAGCGGATCCTGTTTATAGTCCACCTCTCCAAGTGTCAGGACTTTGCTGGAGATTAAAAGTTTACCCGGTGAGTGAATACCTTCAGCTAGAAATGTTACCCCATCCAACACGCTTAAGCAGCATGCTTGTCCTGTGAAGAAACGTCAACTAGGTTCTCATGAGAAAAGAGATGTTCTATATAAAAAAACTATATGGGAAGGGGAGAGAAAAACATAATGAGGTTGTGAGTGTCAGTCAGTGACCATTGGAGCATTCCCTCCATACTTCCATTCAGCATGAAGTTAAGTTCTTAGTACAGTTAATTTGACTAATTTAAAAGCAATTACAAATGTTTCTTAAATAGCGGTCTTGTTTGAGTACATAAATATGCTTCTTGCAAGACGGAAGGGGGCGAGAGGGGAAAAAACTCTTCCAACACATTGACAAACACTTGTCTATTCAGTTTTGTATTTAATTGAACTGCTTAAATGTTAATAACTTAAGGTGTATTCTGGGATGATGATTTGTATCTGAAATTAAAAATAATAGGGTGCACATCTTCATCCAGATGAAGAGCTCATGGTCATCATTCAGAGCTCTAGGTCACAGGAAAAACAAAATTGTCTGGAAATTCTGAATTGATCAAAGCTATTTTCTGAGATTCCAAAGGTGTGTGGAAATGGGTTCTGTCTGTGTTCAGCTTTAATGTGTTTTTGTTTGTTTGAGGATGGAAATGGAGTGGTGCGGGGCTACTACCTGTCTGTGTTCTTAGAGCTGTCTGCTGGATTGCCAGAGACATCCAAGTAAGAAAACCAATTGCTAAAGCATCTGGAGAGCTTTTCAAAGAATGACCTGAGTAGCTATGTAAGATTGCCAGGGGCTTACGTAGAGCTTATTGAAAAGAATAGAGTCAATCCTGTTTTCCACAGAGCCTGGAGTCATGTCTAAAGGTGATATTTAGAAGTTGGTGTTCAGTGGCTTGCCTAAGGCAACATGGCAACAGCAAGTTGGTAATAAAACAAATGAGAATATCTGACTCTCAGTAATATTTTTAGTTTTGGTTTATCAGACTACTCTCTTTACATCTTTCCTCTGAAGCTGCTTACTTAAGAATTCCATAAAACTTCAAGATTAAATCATGCCTTCAGCTAGAAATGCTAGCCTCCCCCAAAACATAGTTCTCTTAACTTGATAGATTCTGCACTTTGTGATACCTCACCTGGTTTTGGTATTAATTTCTCTGATCTTCCTTTGCTTAGGTACGAATACCGTGTAGAAATGGTTCATCAGTCTACCAATGATCCAGCTAAAAACATAATTCGAGAGTTTGCCTCTGATTTTGAAGTTGGAGAATGCTGGGGCTACAACAGGTTCTTTCGCCTAGACTTGCTAGCCAACGAAGGCTATTTAAACAGACAGAATGACACTGTGATTCTAAGGTAAAGATGACAACTTAGTGGGACTTGTTTCTGCTGTTGCTTCATAAAAAAGTATCCTATGTTCCTAAAAATAGGAAGTAATCAAGTAGTTGAATGTAAAATAAGCATGGCATGTTTTGTCATAAATGGGTATCAYTGCCTAAGCTTCACAGGAGCAAATGTGCTGAAGGGAGTTGAGGGAAGCCTAACTATGTGTTTTTCTTTGAGGTGAAGCTGTGCTTGATGCCAATAAGCCTGGTTTGGATATCTGTAGTGAATTGAATTAAAGGAAAAATGCATTTTCTTCCCCTCTTTGGAAACAGTTTCAGTGAGCAAGAGAGCTTTGGGAGTGAAAGAAGGAAGTCTGTAATGTAACAGAGCTACTGCTGTCAATGGGAATTGCAATGTTATGACAAAATATAGAGACTTTATTCAGCTACTTTAAATGCTCTCTGCACAGTTCTCCTCCCGTTTCTGTTCAGTGCTTTGTAGCACGTCAATTTTGTTAGTGTCAGTTTGTGAAGATTAATTCTATAATTGACTCTCCTACAAAATACTTGCTATTACCGTTCAATGTATTCTTAGTGTGTAGAGGTACTCATTGTCTAATTTTATTTTATTGCTGGATTTCAAACTCTGCAGAACAAAACTGAAACTTCTCCAGTTTTGCTTTGAAGGTTCCAAGTGCGCTCACCGACCTTCTTCCAAAAGTGTCGTGACCAACACTGGTACATTGCTCAGTTGGAAGCAGCTCAGACAAGTTATATCCAACAAATAAATAACCTTAAAGAGGTAAGTGGGAGGTGTATTAATTTTCAATCTCATCTTTTACTGATTAGTCTCAGGTTGCAAAGCTCAATAACTGTATTTTCTTGGTAGCTATTGTTAGTTTGATATTGACAATGTTAAAATAGCATATATGCAAATAAAATTATTTTATATGATGCTGTGGCTCCAATTTTTTTT
>NW_020455755.1:2583110-2648992 GCF_003342845.1 Nothoprocta perdicaria
TCCTTCTGATATTTAAGAGGCTGGCAATTGAACTTTCCCGGACGCAGAAGTCACGAGGCATCTCACCTCCAGACACTCATCTCAGCCCCCAGAATGATGACGCTTCAGAAACAAGATCGAAGAAGTCTGGACAAAGTGCTGAGGTGCTGCTTGAGAATGTTGCCACTCCAGGAGTGCGCGATAGCAAGGAAGATGATGAGGAGAAAATCCAGAATGAAGACTTTAATGTAGGAACTATTTTCTTTGTTTCTATGTAACTTTTTGCACTAGGATTGCAGTGGAAATGTAGGTCAACTTTTGAATTGTGAGTTAGGCTTATTATTGTCTGTACACTGTTGTGTACAGACAATAACATTGTCTGTACAATTATTTATTGTGTGTAAATAGGAGATAACACATGTGAGAAGTAGCAGTAAGAGGTGAGTTAGGGAGAGATGTTCTAGAACAGAGCTACCTGATCCGCAAGGAAAAGATTTCCCTGTTGCAGTTGCAACAAATGAAGAACTATATTTTTCCAGCTTTTATTGTGCTTTTGAGCCCTCAGAAAGTTCTCCATGATATTTTGACCTCTTTGAGAGGAGAGGGCTTCTGTTTAGAGCTTTTGGTAAATGCAATAAAGTGCAAACTGAAATACTGCCTTTTATAAAACCCTATTCCATTGTTCCTATAGCATGAACTCTCTGACGGTGACTTGGATGTAGATCTCGCTGGAGAAGATGAAGTAAACCACCTTGATGGTAGCAGCTCTTCAGCCAGTTCAACAGCGACTAGTAACACTGAAGAAAATGATATTGATGAAGAAACCATGTGAGTAACTTCAAAAAATGCTTTCCAGATCATCACCTTGTCTCCCAGGGAATAGTCACTGTACTGCAGTGGAAAATGACTCATGCTCTGTATCACAGTAATATTGGGGGGGGGATTTCAGGGCATGTGAGGGATGTTTCCTGTGCTGGTAACAACATGTAGTGATATGTTTAACACTAGGTGTTGAATTTTCAGGCAGCTAGTTTGTATCTTTTGATTTATTTAGTATTGTACTGTCACTGATGAGTGATACTGTGTGAAGGTTCTTTCCCAAAACACTGTTAAGAAGTCTGTTTCTACACTAGTTGGCATCTTAATAAAACAGAGCATTGGCACTGGAAAGTGGTGTAGAGTAGAAGGGTAATAGTAATGCCAATTAAGCAACTGAACCTGGAGAATTTGAACTTTGTGGCTAGATGATAATGTCAAATCCTAAGACCTTCCATGAAATATTAAAATAGCACATGCAACACAGGATCAGGTTTTATAGTCTAGGAATTATGGCACTTTGGCTTTCAATTACCAAGCCAATCATTTAATTAATGTTGTTTAACTTGTGTAGTTTAAAATGCAGAAAATACTATTTATAGCGCTTCATGTTTTCTTAAGATAAATGCCATCATGTTAAATGGGAGCTAATAACTGTATTCTCTATTTTTCGCCCCAACCATCTCCTCAGGTCTGGAGAAAATGATGTTGAATATAGCAATAACATGGAGTTGGAAG
Organism: Nothoprocta perdicaria; assembly: GCF_003342845.1. NCBI lineage: Eukaryota > Metazoa > Chordata > Aves > Tinamiformes > Tinamidae > Nothoprocta > Nothoprocta perdicaria. The sequence goes on from NW_020455755.1 coordinate 2,584,644, forward strand.
AAGGAGATCTCATGGAAGATGCTGCTGCAGCGGCGGCTGCCGCTACTCCTGGAGCATCAGGTATGAAGAAAGGTCTTCAGAAATCCTGTGTATGGGAAAGGCTGCTGGATTCCCTCCCCTTTTCTTGGAAGCGTCACCCGGCTGCGTGTTCTGCAGGCATTTCTATTTTTGGAAGTGCCGCATCATGTAGTGCGTCCTGGTAATTGCAGTGTGGTGGAAACATATTGATTCAACAAAAAAAGGGGGGGCTGGATCTTCTGGACGTGCTAGTTTAAAAATAGCACATAAGTTAAAAGTGAAGCTTCTCTGCTTCTTTGAAAGTCTTTCCATTCCGGTCAAAACTAGACTGAGACACAGTCCCTACTAACGTCTGTGTGGCCTCAGAGCGTGCGATGTATTTGCTTAGGTTTTAGTGCACCCTAAACCCTAAAGTTGCTGAAAGGAATGAGCTGTAGAATCATTRAAAGTCAAGTGGGAACAGATTTCAAAAGCAACAATGAACAGGTGCTCCCAAGATGTCTTCTAGTCTTGAGATGAGCCCAAATTGAGCTAGAGGTTAATCTCATCCTCCAGRTTATGAAGTGAGTTTTTTTTTCCACTCATGCCAAAGATAACAGTTCTCATCTCATTTGTGGTTATTTATGCTACTGTGGAAGTCTGCTAGTACTTGAAAGTCCCTTACCTGCCTTGCTTTTGGTTGACATTTCACAACTTAAATCACCTTGAAAATTCCTCTAGATTTCTAGATGGAAGCACACTGTTTAAAGAAGCTGCATGGTAGCTACAAACACACCATCTATTTAGATGATTTTTAAAGAGTAATTTTAAACTGTATTTTAAAAGCTAACCCAGTATTCTTAGTCACTTAAGAGAAGCTCTTTGCACTCACCTGCTTGCAGTGTTTTCTCATTGGAGTGTTAGCAGTGACACTGTGTTGGAAGGGAGCAGTACTAAGCTCTCTGATTTAATCTCTCAGATCTATTTTTTCTGAGGATTCTCTTGAAGTCTTTGCTACTGAGKAGCAGGAACACCATAGTACAGAGCAGAAGTTAACTGAAGGTCTCCTGTAAATCTAAGAAAAGTCAAAATGCTTATGTACATCTGTTCAGATAAATACTCCTAGTACAAAGGGATTTACATAAAAACAAAGTGAAATATTCTTTGGTTTTGTTCTGTGATGCTTTTTAGTCTAAGTGTTTAGTTAGAAGTGTACCTGATTCCTTTTAGGATCCTTTCAGAATCCATCAGTCCATGAAATAATATTGGTATTTTGTTAATTCTCTTGGAATGTTTTCATTCCTACTCTAGGTGAAGTACTCAGCTTTTTCCTTTTGACAGGATGCTGGAGGTTACTGCATCACCTGTTATGTACATGCAGGCTCTTTCTCCGTAACTCTTCYTTAGGTACCAGCCATGGCTACGCCAGCGCGAGTGGCAGATCTTCCAGGCGGGGAGGAAGTAGCCTGGGCTCGGCAGCCGGCAGCAGCTTATTAGATATAGATCCCTTAATTTTAATCCACTTGTTGGATTTAAAAGACCGAAATGGTATGGAAAACTTTTGGGGCCTTCAGCCACGTCCACCTGCTTCTCTTCTGCAGAGCAGAGGTAATTGCAAACGGTATTTGAAGTCTTTTTGTTTTCCTTTTTACAAAGGAAAAAGTGTGTGCATCCCTATGGCCAGGCTTGTGAACCTAACCTGTCTAGCAGTACCAGAGCTGATGTAAGAGTATTAGAAATTTTGCTTCTTTCAAAGAGCAAATTTTGGAGCCTTCTCCCATGGCAGGCAGAGAATGGAGATCTGCTCTTCCAGTGTCTCTGCAGGATCTGCCATCTAAGTACTGTGGTACTTTAAGCCATAATAGAACGGAACATGTGTCGCTATCTCCCATTTTTATAACAGCAAAGATAGGATTTTCTTATAGCTGTTAAACACAGAGGTGCAATTTTGAGATGAGTTTTACTTACTGGCTTTGTTGTTTAACTTTTCCTCTGGTAAAGCAACATCCTATTCCCTGAAAGACCGAGATCAGCGGAGACACCAGGCAATGTGGCGCGTGCCCCCTGACTTGAAGATGCTGAAGAGACTGAAAACTCAGATGGCCGAAGTCCGAAGCAAAATGTCTGATGTAAAAAACCAACTGTCAGAAGTAAGAAGCAGCAATGCTGGCACGTGTGATGGACAACCTGGCTTCTTCTCTGTTGAGCAGGGTGCTTTAGCTGCGTGTGGAGCAGAAAGCTGCAGCAAGTTACAAGAAATAGGAATGGAACTACTGACAAAGTCTTCAGTTACGAGTTGTTACATAAGGAATTGTAAGTGTGTAGTGAAGGGGGGATYTAAATGTCACTCTTACGGATGTCAGTTGTATAAATGGATTATATATCCAGGCATCTGGAAATAGACCTCTTGCTCACTTTCAGAATCAACCATAAGAATCTAGAAGTAAAAACCTTTGAATAAGTAAATGGCTTTTTTTGAAACTCATTTCAGCCTTTTGCAGCAGAAGCACCACGACTTTTGCTCTACAGCTAGTAGTCTCGTGTAGTGAGAATGTTTTGAAGCCCRAAACATTTAAACCAAAATTGAACCAATCCTAGCTGAAGGCCATTTCTCTTTTGACTGGCGCTATAGATACAGCTCATTTGCCAAGCTTAATGATGTTTGCTGGTGAAGAAAACTAAAGAACTGAAGACTTGCAGTATTTTAGTAACTTAGTCTTGTTAAAATTCAAGCAGGCCAAGGTTCTCTAAAACAATTTTTTTTTTCAAATCCAGCAAAGGCCTGCTTTGTTTTTCATCACTCTCATAAAACAGATTTCTTCTCTGGTGCATATTTAGAGGAAAAATAATTGCATATTTAAAGTTGGGAGCCTTGAGCCACCAGGAAGGATCAGGTCCCTTCATTGGACATGCTGGTTTTTGTGCTGTGCTAAATCCCKCATCCTGCGGTTATGAAGGCACTGGGCAGCCCCTGAGTCTGCACCAGAACTAGAGGAGAATACAGGGCTGTTCTGTAAAACCCTCCTTGCAGCTTAGATCTGCCCGCTTTATGGTGACGGCAGAACCTCGCTGTTCTGTTGCTGCTTCTCCATCCTTCCATCTGCAGGAGCTGGTGTAGCAGGATTGTGCTGCTTGGCCAGGAGTTAATTTGGGGAGCTGTGAACAGTGCAGGCGCTGTGCCCTCCACCCTTGCTGTTAAAGTCCTCTGCCAGGTTTCGTTGCTTTACGTTTAGGAGCTGAGGGATGGTGTCCTTTGTCTTTACTCTTTCATGCTGGAGTCTGAAGAGGAATAGTCCTGGCTCCAGTGGGTGGTTATTCAAAAGTCTTCTACCTGGTGTCTGCAATGCGTGTGTAACTGGCTRAAGCATCTCTTATTTAGTGTCCAAAAGAGAAAATAGTAGCTCATACAGCTTAACTTCCCTTTAAGCAAGCAGCAAGACGAAGTGGTGCAGCAGTCTGAACACTTGTTGCATCTTCCAATRTTTTTGCAGCTGCAAGTAAGAAAAGTAATTCCCCCAAGCCCCTTCGGCCTGGAGCGGCGGGTAGCCTGTCTCTGCGAAGAGCCATGGACTGCACGGACGGTGGCCTCCATTCCAAGGGAGATGCTCAAGCTGCTGAAGGTAAACAAGGTCCTCTGTGCACATGCTCTGCTGTGATGCATCGTCTTATCTGTACAAAGGCTTTTGGGAAGCTCCTGGCAACAGGCTGCAGTTTCCTGAAACTTGTCTGGGTCCTTTCTTTAGGGTAGTTGGCATTATTGCCCTCATGGAGATCTCTGGTAGTTAATTTATTGTACAGTGGTGCCATGCACTGAACTTGCAATAAAATGTAAGTGTTTCAGGAGCCCCATTTGTGGTAAGAAGGACAGACATGGGGTACTGACCCAGGCTTAAGCTGTGGTTTAACTTAAAGGGAATTTAAGAAAATTATATATGTAGCGAAAGGAYTGGATGATGTTGCTACTCCTGAGTTTTAGGTATTTAATTTCATTGCCACTCAAGGAAGCACCCCAAAATAGAGGAATTAGTGCTTTGCCTCTCTAAATTCAAGTGCTTGTTGCAAAGCTTAACTGGGGATATGCAGCAACTGGATGTTTAGTGCATGAAATCACCCTGACTGTGCTCTGAGCAGCTGCTTTGTGTTGCCGGCGGCGCAGGGAGCTCCAAGGCGAGCGGCAGGCACAGCTCTGCCCGGGCCCTGAGCAGCGGCTGCGCGTCCGAGGCGCTGCCCAAGCTCGAGGAAAGACCGGGTGAAGGTTCCGATTCCGACGTGGGAGTTTCTGGCTTAAATGGCTTGGCTGCTGCAGAGAAGACCAGGAAAGTTGGAGCTCTAGGGTAGGTGCTTGGGGTGTTTGTTTGTTTGTTTCTCTTATTTCCTCTTCCTTGTTTTCTCCTCCTCCACTTCCCTTGATCTTGAAAGAAAGCAACCAAGCTACTAAAGTCAGGTGCTTGCAGCAAGGAAGAGAAATTGCTTTGAAGTTTACTTGGTTGCTGTTCCCTCTGGATATCAATTTTTGGCTTTATAACTAGGTTACAAGTCCTTTATGTGCTGGGCTCTTTTTTTTCTTGATCAGCAGTGGATATAGTTTACCGCTTTGATTTGAAAGGCAGCCTTTACCTGTTTTGCTGCGATTCCTTACAAAATATTCTTTTATAAAAAGGCTATGAGTGACTTCCTCCTCCTTGATTTTTTTTTTTTTTTTTTTTTTTTTTNTTTTTTTTTTTTTTTTTTTTTTTTTTGGTGCTTATTTTTCACTTAACTCTATTTTTCACTAACTTAATGCTTCTGAATAGCTTATTTAGTCAACAGGCAGCTAAAGAGCAATGGGGTACTTGTTTTTTGAGTGTTTTGTTTTGTTTTTCCCTGAGTAGCAATTCTCACGGCTTTGGAAAATCCTCATCATAAACTTTTCCAGTCTTTTTTAAATCAGAGCTGGCTGTTTAAGTGAACATGCAAGAGACTTAAAATGAGTAAAACTAGATGTGTCCCTGAAAGGAGCTGTCTCCATAGCTGCAGTAAAGCTACATCTCCAATAAGCTTCTCTGTGTGTCTCCTAAATTCTCTCTGAAGATGCAGTTCCAAGGGGTGCCGTTCGGACGGAACGCAGGCAGCCAACTTGGAGAACGGCTCCGAAGCGGGTGAGGTGCAGGCCRTGCTCTCTGAAGGGGCTTCAGCTGCAGCCAGTGAAGGTAAATGAGCCTTGTAGCTGTTAAACAGTGTGCTGCAAGTCCCCAGCCTGCATCCTCCCCTTCTCTGATGGAAAAAGCCTGGTGGGGAAGGGGAGAAAAAAAGTTTCCCTGGCTGTTGAACTTTGTTGTGACATTTGGCAGCTGTAGTGTAATGAGGAGAGTCTCTCTGTCCCCYTGGTATCTGGAGAAGCGGTGGTGTTATGGTGCGGTAGGGAGGTGAAGACCTAGCAGATAGTATGGTAGRAGGCTGTGTCTCTTTGGACTGTTAGGTGTTTTTTCTGTTTATGTTGGGACTCCACACCTTTGCTTTACTGATCAGTTGCCTGGCATTGGAATTAACTTCTTTACTAAGTAAAGTAGTAATTGGTGACCTTGGCTTTTCTTAAACTTCCTGCCTATGGGCACAAACCACAGAGGTAACAACCTCCACTCCTGCACTGGAATCTGTCCTGTCTCATTTGTATCTGGCTTTGCAGCACATAAGCTGATTTCTTCAGAAACTTGGAGGAAACTTCCTCCTCCTCCCTTCCTGCATCCTTTACAGACTGGAAAAAAATGTTATTGCTTTTCTTTTTGAAAGTCTACGTAGAAGAGGTTTTTTTTTTTTTTCTTATCTTGCTGAAACTCTCCTGCCTCCCACCCCTGCACTAATTTGAATTTCAATGACTGAATTGTAGCGCAAAGCCTATATTAAGGTGCCAGCATCCATCTCTATCTGCAGTGTGCAGTATTGTGTAGGAGTTGGCATTTACAGAAGGTCTCTCAGTGACAAGACTGAATTTCTGCTCTTAGTCACTGCAGCGTGATCGTGATGTGCTCCTGCAGTTCTCCTGGTATGGCAGAGTCTAATAAGAAAATGTTTTAGAAACTGAAATGCTTCATTGTTAAAACCCTCAGGAAACAAATATTACAATTCTTTCCCTTCCAGAGAAGAAAAACTGCAGTAGAGTTGGTAGCTCCCTTGGCCATTTGCTTTGTTTCAGCAATGCCTGTCAGCTCTTAGGAAGTAAAAGAACAGGGCAAATCCCTTCAGTCACCCACCAAACTGTACAAGTGGGTGAATTTTGTCTGGTGTTGATACATGCTYGAGTTGCAACAAAACAAAAGGAGCTGCCTGGATTCACTACAGCTAGAGTTGCTTGCTGTAGGAAAAGCGTGTTCTGTTTAAGTGCAAGACTTAAGAGTATTGCAGCCTGAAGGACCTGGCAAGTGCATCTGCTTGAAGGGTCATATCCTCCATAGAGAGAGCTCTCCTTTAGCTTTACATCCTGCCCTACTTGTAGAGAGGGGCTGTGTRGCTGGCTGAGAAGTGCAGCTCAGGCAGCAGGAAACTGCAGAGCCAAGTTTGGCGCGGGTGCAACTGCTCCCCTTGAGCTGAGCTGTAAAGAAAAATTAGACTGAATGTTCTGCTGAATTCCTAGGTGCTCTGGTACGTTGAGCTCTAAATGTGCTCCTTCTCTCATGCCAGCTTCAGTATTTGATACTGCTAAGTCTTTAAGTGTGGAAAAAGCTGAGTGCTTGAGCTGCACAGATCTTGCTGCTGTAACTTTGGCTTTGTGGGTTTGTTTTGTTTTGTTTCTCTTGCAGCTGGGATATGTCAGAAGCACGTCCTTCATCTCCTGCCAGGGATGAGCAGCGATAGTGACATTGAATGTGACACAGAAAACGAAGAGCAGGAGGACACCACCTCCACCGTGGAGGGGTTTAACCATGCCTTCTCCGTGCAGTCCTCAAGTGAAGGTAGGTGAGCTGTGTGAGCACCTGTCCCCATGCCCTTCACGCTTGCCTCTGCTCCCATGAATATAGAACATTGCTGAGACCAAGATTGCTAGTGATTTTGTGTAGGTATTAAACTCAACCAAGAGCCAATGAGATTTGGAACTCTTCCCTTGGGGTTTTAATTAAAAATAGATCAAAACACGAGAGGGAACTCTTTCTAGCCTTGAGAAGTCAGTTTAGGACAATCTCCCAGAGGGAAATGGTGGAAAACCCACAGCTCTTGTTCTTCTGTCTTCTGAATTGGAGCTCCCTGTGTACCCAAATCTACGCTGCAAGTAGGCTAACGTCGGGGAGGTAGTCACCACCTCGGTTGCATCTTAATTGACAGGCATGTGCTTAGAGCAGTTTAATTTTAAAAACTCATTTGATGTTCCCTTTGAAAGGGTTTAACCTTTTGATGAAGTTAAAAGCCTGAAGGTGACAGCTGATGCTGGATGAAGTTAACTTTTGGCCTGAATAAGTGTCCCTGACTGCATTAGCATGATGGCCTAACAGCTCAAGTGATCTGTTCACTGTTCGGTGCTTGCTGCAGACACTAAACAAAAACTTCACAACTTGTCAGAAAAATCAGAACATCTGCTTGCCTAAGTGTCTTAATTTAAAAACCTTACAGCAGTCTAAGTTTAGAATCAAGCTTATCATGTTGTGCTTTGTTCTTATCATGCAGATCTGCAAGTAGGGCTTGCACATGATGGACCTTTAACTTGCTGTTGTTGGGATGTTGGCTGCTAGAGCTTCTTGCATTTTGTTCATTTGTTTTCAGCCTTAGAGCGGTGCTCAGTATTTCCAGAGGGTGATCAAGTAGGCTCTGAAGATCTCAGCTTTGTTACTGGAGAAGACAGCACCAGGTAACTCTAAATGTCTCTCTTAGCTAGGGTGGTTGTAACTGCAGAGATGGAAATTCCCTTCTTGCTCCTCAAGTATCTGAGAGGAGCCATTTACCTGGCTGGGAGGAGGCGGGGGGATCTGTGCACCGTGGCATGGGCCAATCTGCCCCCGGATCTGTAGCAGACAGGTGAGCGCCTGGCCTACATCTTTGGGGYTAGTATGCCTCAAGATCACTGAGTTTTCTGGTATTTTAAGGCACTTTGAAGAACTGCACAATGTGGAAGAAGACCTGGTTGAGGTTTGCATGCTCATGCAGTTGCTAATAGAAAACACTTGATTGAAGTAGCTGGCCTAAACCTTCTTCTGTGAGGGTTCTATCTACTTGAAGCCATTAAACTGTCCTAACATGAAGGGTTTCAACAAAAGCTGCCTTTCTTTGGAGCAGATAGAGAAGCGACTCGGTGCCTGAAGACGGGCCAGCTTGCCCTCCTGGGGAGAGGCACATTGTTCACTGGAGCTTAGACCAAGGCTGCTGCTGTTGGTTGTGTGCGCACTCCATGCTGTCAAGGACCATTGTGTAGTACTGCTGCCGTCGTCTTTAACCTGTCCCTGGGGAAAAGTGACCATTGAGCGCCTCACACTGAAGGCTGCCTTCCTGCTGACTCTGAAACATGTCCGCAAGGTGCTGCCGCCCTCTTCGCGGTGTCTGTCCTGTCCCCTCTTGGGCGGAACGGAAGGTGTGAATGTCCTCGCTGTAGCGCTCTGAGCCGGACCCCACCGCTGCGCCGCTTTGAGTCGGGGTAAGCGGTCGGTGCGAAAGCTGTTTCCCTCAGTCTGTAACGTGGACCAACTGAACACATTGCCAAACTTTTTGCCACTGTGCATTGCATCTTGAGCTGCTAAACTACTCGTTGAAGCTATGATGAAAGCTGAATAGCTGGTTACTGAAAAAGCATGAATAACTAATTGATAGTTGTCCYTGTCTCAGCTGGCTGTACTTAAGTTGGTTCTTTTTCTTTTTTTTATGAATGTTCCACAGTGTAAGTGCTGTACAACTCATAGTTTAAAACTGTTTGCACTTTGTTAATAAAATGAATGGTGAAAACAGTGATGTGAAATTTGATGTTCATTCGTTGTAAATAAGTAAAATGCTGGAGAACTTCTGTTGGGGTAAGTAATAGCAAGTCAAGCTTGTTAGGGGTCTAAACCAAATTCCTTGCTGAATGACAGTCAAATAGTAACGGAGGAGGAGCCCCAGCTTCTGCCCCTAACTTGGTTCTTTATGTAAGGAAGCTTTTTGGTCAAGTGTAAAGGTGCACATGGGTTCCAGCTGAGGCGTGAAGAGGGGTTGGGGCAAGCTGCACATCCATGATAGCAAASGGTGAGTGTTTACTGTTTCAGAGGCCTGTGTGTTGAGTATCAAACACAGCTCAATTAGCAGTAATGAGAGACCTGCCTCTTCACTACTCGCAGCTGCTTTACTCTTAATAGGAGGCCCAAGCTCAAGGAAATTAATTAGTCACAGTACTTGCTCCGAGGTTAGTGGCCAGCCTTGCAGGGACAAGCAGACATGCTTTCCTTCCCTCTGAACAAATTGTGCACAGCAGGTTTTTAAACACAGTGCAGGTAAACAGGCTTGGAAAGCTCATTTCRGACCAGTTCCCAGAGGAGTGACAAAGCCCTAGCAGCACCTTCCTCTTCTGCCGATTAAGCAGATCCTACAAGGGTTCCACTCTGTCTCTTTATTCCCCAGCTCTGTTGCTGAAGGAAGCAGCAATGAGTCCACAGGTAGCATCTAGCTCCATGCCCAAGTCACCTTTTCTGTTCCACATTAAGCCCAGGAAATCTGCTTTCACCACAGCAAGTCACTTCATACAGATGTTGGTTGCTATCACTTTTAGCTTATAAATAAACAGAATACCTGAAGTATTTTTTAAATTACTGTTTTATTAAGATATTGGTAAAACAACAGTTTTTCTGTATAAACAGCTTTCATAAATAAAATATGGATGACTAATACACGATTATAACTAAAGTCATATGTGAACTGTAGAACAAGGTTGCAAATGGAAAAGTCCCAACACTCTTAAATGATTAGCTTTAATTTATTCACTTCATAAAGAACGTTAGTTTCATCAACAAGATAATACAGGTATTTTAACAGGAGCACCCAGTGTAGCAACTGCCAACACCGCTGGCTCTCTACATAAGTACTCAGAAGTACTGAGGATCATCTCAGCCAACTTTCCCTAGTCTTGTTTCAAAGTATCTTCTAGAGTACAGGAAAGGAAACAAAAACAGCGTAACGATGCAATTATGATACACAGGAGTTGTACTAAACCCTCAGAGGTGGGAGGTTTTTTTCTTTAGTTCTAATGCTGGCAAGTATAGTGCGATATCTGCTTAACAGCGACTGAAAAAGGATAGGAACGTTGAAGTCAGAGGTTGTGTTATGCTTTGTTATTACTTATTGCACATGATACAAGGGCAGAAAGTTTTGTTCCTGGTGCAAGGAGGATATGAATTAAAGAAAGATTGCCCTAAATTACAGGCATGAACAAAGCTGCAGTATCCCCCCTTCAATGGCTTTGTCTGTGTGACTAGTGCTGAGTGAATAAATTGTGCTAAAACAGCCACTAATTTAGATCAATCTTTCTCCCTTTTTTCTAGCAGAACATTGCCAGGGTAGGGTGGACTTGGTGAAAGAGAGTGGCCCTGAACTACAGCAGTCCTGGCTCTAGACACGGGAATCTTCCTGCCTCATCCTCTGCCTGTAGGACGACGCGTTTGTCCGCGACGCACAGTGTTCCGCACACAGAGCGGAGTTGCTGTGACGATGCACCACTATAAATGTGGCATAAGTTAAASTCTGCTTAGACATTGTCCTTCAGCGTTACAATGCAACCTAACTGAAACACTGAATGGTTTGAACTTGCAAGGACAATTGATGGCACTTGTAGGTAAAGAAAAGTTATATACATGCGTTTCCACCCACCTTTAGTGCAAATTGAAATGGGTTAACAGCTCCCTGGTCTGGTGCTATACTGCTCTCTGCGACGCAGACATTCCTCAGAGTTGCAAATGTAAGAAGTGTACACAGGAAACGATCAGAGTGGGGATTGAACGAATCCCTCTTCTGCTCACAGTGAATAGCTTACGAGCGGGTCGGAGCAGCTTCAGACGAGCAGCCTGAAGTGTGTCTCTCAAAACCAACACACACAGAAAAGTTTTTACTACCTACCTCCTAGTTCTGCAAACACGTGTAACACGTTAAACTGAAACTGATGCGGGTTGTGTTAACTTGAAAAAGGGATACTTCAGCTCTTTATTGGAAAGATTTGTTGTACAAATTTCACCACCACTAAGATACACAATAAAATTACAAAACACAGGTCACAGACTGAATCTCAGTATCAACAATTAATAAATACAATTAGATACTTTTTTATTAGCCTAATATTTTTACATTGTCACCAGATAGACAATAAAAGTACAAGATACAGAACACTTAGATACCATTAGAGGGGTATTATTGCTTACGTTAGCAAGCAGCAAATAAGGGCACAGGATCTCAAACTGAAGAGAACTACTTCCTATCACCAGTGGCATTAAGAGAAAACACTGCATTTCACAAAGCACTGCTTTTTGTGTCTAGTGTGTAGAATCAAGAGCAGCATATATCAGACCAATAACCACTATTTTTAATAGTATAGAACTTTAAAGGACTTACCTTACAAATGGTTCCTATCTACTCTATAAATATGCATTTAGTGAAGAAATGAACACTTGCTATCTATACAGTATTTTACCTGACCACACTGGAACTATGATGGTATTTTTTTCTCCTAGCAAGATAATGTTATGAGTACCAGAATTATCATTTATGAACCCACACCTAAAAAGCTATATCCTTCCCTAAACAGCACATATGCGGTCCAGTGCTCTTCAGCTATTCCTGCAGACTGGGAAGAAGTTTATCATCCATAACATTTTTCATCCTTAATTGCTCACACGAAGAATTGCACTTACACCACCTTTCTTTCAGAAGCACGACTGTCAACTAGAAGATGGACTTTCAATGCATCRTTATTACTGTGAATAATTTAAAATAAAGGCACCGCAGAGATGCCCCAGAGTTGCATATTTTAGTGTTTCATGATTTCTCAGATTTCCTTAGTAACTCTGACTCGGAACACATGCTGCATCTAAAGAGAATGTTGACAACAGCTAAGGCTTAATAAGAAGACAAGTTATAGCCAATGATCCCAAAAAATCCCRAAAGATTTGAGAAAAAAAAAGTCTCAGAAAGATCAAAGGAATCTAAAACCACACTTCAACTCCTGGTTACTCACAAAGCCTTTTGCTATTCATCAAATTGCTTTTAAAATAGTGCATCAAAGATTAGAAGAAGCAAAAATTGGCAGAATTCAAACCTTGCCATCACTCATTATATTGAATAAACTCCTGACTACTTAATATTAAAATACTTCGCAAATTCTAGCTGCATACTAATACTGATATTAAATTGTTACTACTAAAATGATATGAATGATACAATAAATGCCTGCAAAGAACTATTTTATTCATACTCTTCCAAATGCCTTATTGCAACAAATCACAGTAAGGGGATGTGTCCTAGAGGAGCTAGGACCAGGAGCCCTGGCCTGTCTGACGGCAGTGACTTACGTTCCCGGTTGCTGCTCTTCGTGAGGTCGCCCGGCTGCAGCGTGGGGGTCCCGCGGGCACCCAGCTGCTCTCGTTAAGCTGCACTCTGCTCGCGGGTGCCGCGTTCCCCRCTCCTGCCTCTGCAGCCCGGGTTGCCTGAAGCAGAGCTCTGGCTCACCTGGGAGTTTTACCAAGCCCGACGCACCCAACGTGCAGCCCCTGCTCCTCTGCACCTGCCGTGCTCCCATTCACTCGGGATTGCTTTGGCGACCTTGCATCTATTTTTAGGCATTTTGGAAAAAGCCCAAATGCAGCAAGGATGCCCCTATAGAAAAAGCATCTTCCCCTCCTTGACGCTACAACTTTACTAAATTACGCCTTTGTCACCTGGAAATCTGTACCAAAACCCAACAGCTCTCCGAATTGCTCATTATCCCTAGCAAGCAGTTCTCCACTTGGACTGGTTTTGTGACAGTAGTGTTGAACTGGACATCTCCACATACTTGGTTTCTTTAAAGACCTGAGATGAAGTTACGGGGGGAAAGAGGTTGGCTTGAAGCACTGAGCACAATCATGTTAGATTGAAACTAATTGAAAACAGTTTTCTAAACTGACAAACAAGAAAAATGCCACTAAAAGCACCAGAGAGATACGAAATCCCTGTACACTGCACCTCTAGCCATAGGAAATAATCTTTTTTAAAAACTACAGAAAAAAAAAATCTTCATATTCCACAATTTGTTACATGAAAAAATAAGTAAATTATGAGTATGTACCTCAATCGGAGTCTGAGAACAGAGTAACAGGAGCTCAGTTTTTCCGTTCCTAAGTTACCTGGTAAAATCCTGTATGGCTTTTAGTCTTTTACCTGCAAAGTGGATATAATATTCAAATTCATCTTAATATTAGCCTGAAATAAACTGAAAATAATAATAATAAAAAAAAACACAACCTGAACTTCTGTGGAAACTTCCCCCCACTCTAAAAAAATTGGCTGTTCTAAAACAGAATCTTTCTTTAAATATTGCTCCATAGACTCAGGCAGGTTCTGCTTTCTGCATTTTTGAAGACCGTTCCCTACCGGCGTCTATTCACGCAAACCAACTGGTTGGCTTTCACTAGTGGATGTGACTAGATACTTATGTGTGCAGGTGGTTGGGTGGCTGTGGCATTGCTTACGGTGGCACCACCAGCAAGTTTTATTGAGATTGAAACAACTACATTTGTTAATTCCTAGGTCTATTTACATGATTGGAGCTTTGCGGGGGATTGTAACACACGCGGTTCTGAAATGCCCACCTTTTGTTCATTTCCTGCTGATGCCAGTTCTATTTTGGGAATGTCTGGTTTAGGTATCTAAGGGGGGACACAAGGGAGACGGTTAAATTTGACAGCATTGATGTAGGTATGACTCTGGTATACAATTACTTTGTTTTCGCATCAAAAACTCGCTCTCCCTGTACGCGTTATGACTAACCAGCCTCCACCACGGGGAGTGTCTTACCAACAACCTCGTGCTACTGCGGCCTCGGACAGGCAAGGACAGGCTGGATCCTTCTATGCGGGAAGGCTCATGAGCCAAGAGTGGCACGCGAAACTTTGGTTTGAACCTGGCTCCTCGTCGCCTCTTCCCGTTACAGAAACGCAGGTGTGGAGATGCAGATGCTCGTTTTCCCAAGGATTTGAACTGTTCATCTTCCAGCCCCCAGAGACTGGGGGAGAAACTCTCCACCTTGTAGATGTTTTGCCCTGCAGAATCCAAACTAAGAGGAGTGCTGTACTGCCCCCGGTCACTTTGTCCATAGGCTGATGATGTGGTGCTCTCTGGTGACTTGTTCTTCACTGTTAGACCATTATTCGGATTCACACTCTTTGGTATGCCAGAACTAAACACTTGAATTGGTGGCAAATATTTGGCACTCTTGGGTTCACTTGCTTCTGTGTTTGTCAGGTCTAAATAGGCTTGATCATCAATCGGGTTAATACTGGATCCTATGCTTAGGCTAGTTCTATCAGTAAAGGAATCCACTCGTCCTTCATACCCTAGATCTGCAGGTGCTGAGCACTGGTGTTGGGGCCAGGGCCGTTTGCAGTCTCCATGGTTTTCCTTATCTTCCCCACTGTCTTCTTGWCCACCTTGAAAAGAATTCTCTGTCCAGTCCGACTCCTCACTAACATTGACTGCTGCATTCATGTCCCTGAGAAATACCACAATGACAGTAATGTTGTCGCTGGAACCAGCGTCCCGAGCAGATGCCACTAATTTATGTGCTACCATGCTGCTGTCCCCATTATTCTCCTTTAGATGGTCAGCGACCACTTTCACCGCCTCATCCGGATTGACTGTGTCATAGAAGCCATCACAGGCTAAAATGAGGTAGTCTTCAGAGCCATCTAGCACAGTGGAGGCAGAGTCTGCATCCCCACAGATATATGGCTTGTGCTCAGCATCCCCTGGCAAAGACAGAACACAAAGATATGCAAGACTTTGGCTTTGAAGTTGCAACATCTGGGAGCCCTTTTATTAGTAAAGCAGGAAGCCACTTCCCCAGGGCAAAGACATTATTTGGAGCAGCCCCTCCAAAAGGAGCAAAAAGATAGAGGTCATGGTTCAGCATTCCATTGACAGCTGTATTTCAATTTTTAATCATAGAAAGTGAATGTTTCAAGTAAAAGAACAAACAACAATGAGGAAAGAATTAAAGCTTGTCCTTACCAATAGCTCTGGAGACTGACAGGCTCCCATTCACCCTCCAGGCTCCAAACCAGACCACGCAGCCACCAAGTGCCTCAATGCGCTTCTTCTCATCCTGAACAGCAAGACAGTACAAGAATTGTTCAGACAGACTGTTTAGTGCTGGCATCATGCTCTGAACACTTAAATAGTTGGGGTTTACACAACACAGCATCATGGGGGCTGCAAGCTCCATCAAATGAGAAAAGTCATTTGCACACAAATTCATGATCCAATTCAAGATCATTTGATCTGACCCAACCAGAATAATTAGAGCATGCTCAGCCACTCCAAGGGACAAGGACAAGCCAAGGCTCAGTGTCCAAGAGCCCGGTAGAAAGCTGACACTAGTCAACTTCAGTGGTAAATGGTACCCAGGTGTAGCCAAAACAAGCCATTCTCACCTCTCTATCTGGTTTGTGGGGTTTCATCAGCTCCACAGCTTGACCTCTCCTCACCAGCATAACCTGGGAGTCCCCAAGCCATGCCACGTGTAACATATTTCCTCGGATGAAAGTCACCACCCCAGTGGTTCCACAGCGCAGACTCTGGAGGAGAGGGAGGGAGGAACACCTACAGTTTTAAATAAGCAAATAACTGTTCTAAAGTGTTTTCCTACTCAATCCAAGATCAAAATGTGCTGACATGCAGGCTGTATATATATGCAGGCTGTCCAGGTGGCAGACAGGCAGCATTTTTCTTACAGTTATGACTGTTCAGCAACTCAGCACTAGCCTCACTAACTGCAAGTCATTGATTTTGTCCTGTAATTTCCTTTGAACTGGAATCACATTTTCAGATGCTGGGCTGTGCTCATGAGCTGCTGTACTATTGCTTTAGTTGGTTTTTACAATTTACAAATTAATATTTTTGAGGTCAAGCCCACTTCCCTTCTTCCCCAGAGAGCTCATTCACCTCTCTGGCTGCCTTCTGGACGAAGCGCTCGTCCGTCACCCGGAAGGCTCGGCACAGGGCCTCCGCCGGGTCGTGCTGAAACATCTCCTGATGCACCAGGTTCACGTGGAGATGGATGGAAGCGTAGATGGCAGCATCCACTCCCCCATGACCRTCAAATACTGCAAAGTAAGCTTGCTCTTCTTGGTCCTGTCAAAGGAAATACGTTGAGAAAATAACAAGTTAGAAAGCTATATAAGTAATTAGTTGAATTATCTTTAAAATTTTTGAACTTGAGATTTCTAGTGTCCTCTGTGGATGTTCTGTATGTAATATTAAACTGCACTTAARACCAGAATCTCCCCTGGGAAAACAAACTACTCAGGCCACCTTTGCTTGCATCGAAGGGAGACATGCACACAAATTCCCACTTTCCTGCAGATGAATTCCACCTGCAAACTACAACAGATGCCTGCAAGAATTACCCGTGTAGTTCTCTCAACGTTCCCTATGTCCTATTTGTTAAACTTCCATTACTCAGCTCAAATAGAAAGTGCCATTCCCATCAAACTGTGCAGCATTTTTTGTGACATCCAATACAGTTTGCCTGAAGTCTACACCAAGCTTGGAATCTCCTACTCATAAAATACTAGTACAGTTAAAATGTGAAATCAGCTACTCTTTGTTTTCATTCTTTTAAAAATCTAATCCATATCATCTTAGATATCTATTTTTAAAATACCTCTATGTATCCTCTCCGCAGATCTCAGCAGATAATTAAATGTGATTACATTCACAAATCAAGTACAGCAAAATCACTCATCTTTGATTTAATTTTCTCAGCTTCCCCTTAACTGTTCAAACAGAGAAACAATACTCCAGCACCAAGAGACATAACTTCAGTGCCTATTCATACATACAACACACCAACCCTCTGTCAGTGCCAATTCAACCTTGACAGCCATCTCAATGACTAGAATATTTATACATTGTAATTTCTAAGTAATGGGCTCCAATACAAATTGGAATGAAGAGAGGTGACAATTGACAGGCAAAGGAAACATCTGCCTCTTTGCATTAATGTAGTTTAAAGGCAAGAATTTGGATAGGGCACATAAAATGGTTATTAAACTAGCAGGATGTAATAAAGAATCAATTAGATAATGATCTGATCCCAGTGGTAACATGCCTGCTCTTTTCTTCTGTTTGTTATTTCTCAGTGTCCACAGTTTTATTCCTGAAGGAAGAGCAAGCATGAGTGAGCAATGGTTGTATAGAGAAAGTAACAGAGCTAAGTCAGGCCCTCATTCCACCAGACTTCTAGTGCTGCCAGATACTCATATAACCTGAACAGTCTTTTTTTTTTTTTTTTTTCCCCCTCCCTTTCCTTATTCTTGTTTTGACTTCTTCCTCTCAACAAAAGGGGCAGAAAAGCAGTACAAACCCACTCCTGCAGGCAGCTGGCAGTAATGATGAACTGTCAGCTGAACCACTTCCTCATTTCCATCGGCAACTCCCTTCTACAGCTGGACGTTTCAGGCACACTGAGGATCCTACCTTGCTTTATCACGTGATAACATAATGCATCAGTTGCCTTTCCCTAAAGTAGGGCTTTACTTGCTGTAGGATAGCAACACATCAGTTCTTCAGTCACTGCGTTARGTGCGTACATCAGGATGGGGCAGCTGCAAACTTTGTTTAGCTAGATGGCATATCATCAGACATCTATCCTATACAACCTACATAAAAACTGCATGCTATATTGCGCCCATAGTCAGAGAATGTCAGCTGAACTAACTTAAAACCAGGTTTGTCTCCTGACAGACAGTCCTTCTTAGACCTATCGCAGGTACAGTTGTCATTTTCATGCAAAAAGAAAGTCTATCTTGCCAGAGAACAGAAACTGCATTCAGCATATGCATTTATCTTCCATAAAAACTCTTTTTACCTCRAGGTTGAAGAGCATGTTGAAGTCTGGAATGCAGACGTGCTTGTCTTCCATCTTCCTGCGCATGTTTTTGATGGCATGGATGGATGTCTCATAGTAGCGGTGGGACTTCCATTGGAGTGGAAAGTCTTTCACCCAGTTACTGCAGATCTCATGGAGTTTGCTGAAAACTAAGCGTGCTAGCTTCACTGTCTCAATCTCTGGGGAGGACAAGAAAACACAAATAAAAGGCTAAGAGTACCATTAATTGAGATTTTTTCTCTTRCATACATTATAAAGATAAAACAAAACCATTTTAGCCAAACAATTGAGCGGGTTGTCAGCAGGGAAATTCCAAATTCTGAAGCATGAGAAGAGGAGGACAAACTCACCACAAACTGCATTCATCAGTGAGCAGCTCATTGTCACTTTAACTCAAGTATTCTCCCTGTGCCTTTGGGGAACTCATTTGCAGCATCAGAAACAAAAGGAAAGTAAGTATGTTACCCTCAGTGTTTGATCCCCAGGATAGCTCCACACCAGCTGGGGCAGCCAGACCACAAAGGCTCTGAGAAGGACTTCATCATGGAATACTGTATCACACACAAAATGCACACGGAAACAATAACCCTTTACAATGAAGTAATGGTTTTTAGACCAGTCTACCTGTTCACAACACTGCAAACATCTCACTGAAAAACTGAAGTAAGAAACTGGCAAATAAGCTACTCAAATTAATAGCGTTACTCTGAAAGCGTTCCAGCAACCTCTGCATTCTGAGTGTGCATTTTGAGGTACCTTCTAAGTTTTGCGCATTTATTTCCAGATTCCTGAAGTGACTGAGTGTCAAAGAAATCCGAATGAGCAGATGAGAAATCTATAGAGGTCTTRATTAAGTTTAAGGAAATTCTGAACCATCACTCTTGAAAAACAATAATTTTAAAATGTGAAAACTCAGGCACTTGACAATCACTCTCAAGTTTAAGGATTGGAAAGACAAAGTAAACATCAGAGAACAGAACACCTCTRAATCTGTTTTTCATCGCCATCAACCAAAGGTTGAGATTTCCCATAGCAGTAATCACTGAATGTCAGTCATTCCTGAAGGATAAATGGCTCAAACCTAGGAAGTAGAAGAGATGGTGAGGAGTCCTGTCAATTTACAGAATTTCTGTGGCATTTACTAGTTTCACTAATAGGTCTGCACAAGATGAAGATGTAGAATATAATGATCAGAAAACCAAGATCCCTAGGAATAGGTATTATCAGCAGAGCTGATAAGTGGTTCAAGCCTGGTCTGAAAGATGAGCCATTAAGCATGAAAAAGATACATGTACAATTAAAAGAAGTTCTAGCTTCTTAATCATACAGCTTTAAGAACAAGTGCTGGAAATTGGATAATTGGGTCATGTAACTAGCAGCACAGTGAGGTGAACCAATTCTCCTGCAATGCCTTTACTGCTCCTAGTAGTGGCAACAGAAATCTCTCTGCCAGATAATATATTTAAGGAGATAAAATATACAGCCTGAAATAACCAAATTATATTTTCCAGAAGGGAACTCCACAGAATTCCTCCTCCATTTTTTCTAAGAAGCATATTTAACAGGAAAAGGCATTCTAATAAGMATATTGCAAAGGAAAAGGCATACATGTCATGTGGCTGTTACAATTCAGAGCGTCACTCTGAAGGAAGAATGAAGTGAACCCATTCGCCGTGCTGAGATACTAAATAACCTTCCCCTGCGGGGAATATGCGTAGTGTCAGCATCATCAATAATTGTTGCTCAAGATTAAAACAGGAGAAAGGCCCACAACAGTCAAACCACCCCCTCACAGCTGTAAATTACTCATCAATCGTTAATGCTGCAGCACTGAGCCAGAGCTGAGTCAGCTGTCACTGTGGTTGTGTCATGGAGAATTTCATTTCCCTCCTGCTGTTCCTTCAGTGCTGCTCTAAAATCCCCAGCACTGGAAGTAATGCTTAATTGTGCCACAGCTAGTGGGCAATCCAGCTTAGGCAGTATTGTTGCTAAAGATGGTTGACTTCTTCTAGAGCAAAACCGGTATGGGGAGGATACCAGTAACTGACTGGATATTTTAGACATCTCCAGCAAAGAACTCGGTCCACCCTCCTCCAAAGAACGTCTGCAGTGCTGAGCCCCCAGCTGAACAACTTCTTCGACCAAGAAGAAAACACCTTTAACTCCTAACCTGGCCTTTCAAAAAGGAAATCAAAAGGCTTTCAGTTATTTTTGAAGCTTCTACTTCGACATGCTGTGGCTGGTGTCCCATATTTTTAGCTACTCTAGTTTGTATGCATATCAGTCTATGCTTGCTTCCTTGTATTACAAATTTAATGGAAATTTCTGAAGGTTTTCTTTTCTTTTCCTCCCTTTTTTTTTTTTTGAACTCATTAAATATTCTGCATGGAGGCTTAGTCAACATTTCCTTGGAGACTGTCAAATATTTATGTAAGTCTCAAAGATCTCAATTTGAAATTAATGAAGGCTGCTCAGCCAGAACAATGACAAATCTATTCTGTTTACCTGCTCAGCAGGAGGAGGCAGCAATACATACTGAAAGGGAGCCCATAGCATGTTCTGCTTTCTCTCAAGTTTACAAARACCTCTCAGAAAATACACCAGAATCTTCTTTTACTTATTTCTAGATTTTTTTTCCCCAACTAAGAAGAATCAGTGCTTTGGTGATTATGTATTTTCCAGATAGATTGACAGAATTCATGTAAATATATTCAAGGAATATTGCTGTCCGTCATAATGAGCATCCCAAAGATTTGCAATGCTGTTTGGTCAGCAGAATCCAGCAGAAATGATTTAGCCAAGAGAAATGAATGGAGAAAATTTCCTTTTAAGCACAAAACATCTTCATAAGGGATAACATTGTCGCCACTGATACTATTAAAAGGATTAAAAGCCCCGATAAAAACTCTTATGACTGAAATTATTCAGAATTTAATTCTCTCTTGCCATCTATATTTGTCCTTGCTCTGAGGATGAAGGAGGACAACTGGTGTTTGTGGTCCTGCTGCTTGCTGGCATAGTTTCAAGTCCTTATAAAGAAAATCAGGGTCATCAGATACAGCCCTAGGCCTTATGAAGATGTACTTAAAAGTAAAGAGCTACTTTCATCTAGTCTTAAGGAACAGAACTCAACAAAAAGACTTGAGAATAACATCCAAAAAAGCAAATTATAAAAAAAACTATGAAACAGAATTCCATGGTAAAAGCTGGAACTAAACAAATTAAGAATCAAAAATTAGAAAGCTTTGACTTAGAAAGAAATTAGCCACTAGATTCATCTAGATTAGTGGTGAATTTTCCAAAGATCTTTTTAGACTACAACAGGACATTCAATTACAAAAGGAGCCAGTTGAACCACATAACTAGCTGGTAGCAGAAACTAATTTGGAAACAATCTAGTATTCAAAGGGTCAGAATAGATGGATCTCTGTAGTCACTTTTGACCTTTAAATCTATGAATTCTCTGCAAAAAAAAAAAAWAWAWATATATATATATAYAYCATATTGTCTGGTATAGAGTGTAAATGAAGGATCCACATCACACAAAGTGGTATCTTACTATGCAGAGGTACTTACGTATGATCCCATCAGCGTTGTCCACATGCTTTGGTAAGTAATGTACAGATAGATCACTCTGAAGGACTTCATCTGCGGTTGCTCTAGCTAAAGCAGCAGCCAAAAATGAAGGACAATTACTGGAAAAAAAAAAGAAAACAATGAGAAAAACATTAGAAGGTATTTTCATCTGATTTCTTCTGATTTAAGAAGGCAACTTACAGTSAAGGTAATACATAACAACACTTTTCTGGAAATAAACTTGAATATGAATTTTGTCCAAGATTTGCAAAACTTTGAATCTTATTTGTTAGATAATACTGCAGTTCTGCATACAGGACCTTCTCAGAATTAACACATGGTAGCCTCACTTCTTTTTTTTTTTTTTTTCCCCGTCTCTTGGGTTATAATGCTCCATTTCATATCCTTTCTGTGCTTTTTAAAACCAAGACTTGAACACACTTTGAGAGCTTATCATGCAATACTTGCTTAGCAAATATTTTCTTTGTGTAAACTTATCTCAAATCTGTTTTGTCCAGTTTCTTATGTTTTTCTTCAGAAACCTSATTCAAAAATTTAGGGCTAGAGAAACCCTTGCTTTTCAAAATTTCTGAACCTTACCAAGGAACACTGAGGAAAGTTAAAGCAAATCCATGGAGGTACAAAGGTTTAACTTGATGCACATGGAGGTGCACCTCCATGTGCATCAAGTTAAAACTGAATTAAGCTCCCTTGTGAATGATCTCTTTCAAAGTAAAGTGGCTTTAACACAGTGTAGATTAATTAAGCTTGGTATATCCCAAGGTTAATTAATCTATAGCAAACCAAGGCCACTTTATATGTATATATTCTCATTCAAGAGAAGCTTAATATCCTTTAATTTGTGCACAGCTTCATATTTCCTGTTGGTCTACTTTAACTTTTCCAGGTGTCCCTTGCTGACATAGCCTGAAACTTCCAGTTCTGTGGTTAACATTGAGGTTACCAAGGCACCTCCAACCAGACCCAGAATGGGTGCACATCTCTGCACAAAACCACCCTGTCAGACTTCATACTGGAGCCCGCGAARTATGTGGTGAGAGTCGCTTGTATTCACATTTGGTAGGCTTCCCAGGAAAGATAACTGCAGTCCTAGGTTGACCCATGCACTGTCACTTCAGCAGCAAAAACTGAATTCCAGAAAAAAACTTCAATTAGATTTACAGTACTCAGTGTTTTATTGAAAAGGCCATCTTGCCACGATGTTTTCCAGATACTTCATAACAAATGTTGTTACAAACAATAGGGTTATACAACCAATTTAGAAAATGTACATAAAACAGGTCTTCCAACCCTCATTATTTACTCCTCAGTATATCTGCGAATTACTTAAACCTGGCAATGGGAATAAATACATGATCATGAGACAAGTTCTGACCCTTGCAGTTATGCAGAAAGGCACTGGTTCTGCTAGTGCACCCTCAGGAGGAGTATTTCCTAGGGTGAGCAGCTGAGCTTTGACTCCCGTGGCGCCTGCGGGCCCCGGTGTCGCGCGCTAACGAGGCACCGCTCGTGCGGATATCGGCTCTTAGCACCAGCTCTTCCAGCACAACAGGAGAACTCTGATCCTATTGACATACAGCAATACTTGGTGGTAAGAGCAATGAGTAAGAATACTTGGTGGTAAGAGCAATGAGTAAGAATGAAAAACACGGGGCCCTCCTTTACTTGTAGTGCATGTGGAAGGTGATTTCCCATCTAGTCTTCTGTGCCCTGATTTAGCTCACAAAGAACAGGTTTTTCCTTTCTATTATTAGCTCCAGTGCTGCAAAGCAGTGATGCTGGTTACTGTTCATATTACATATGGTTTCTGTGCTACAACAAAAGCAAGAGGTTGTTATACCTGGAATATAATAATTATGTCAACCGAGCTAGCAACTCTCTAAGCGTTGCATTCTGAAGAAATGCATAGAGTATTTGTTAATGTCCAGCCTATCAGGCAAAGCAGACACCTAAGAGTTAAGTCAAAACAGTAGTTACAGAGCAGAAACAGGACCTAAAAGACACAGGAAAATATTCCCCTGCACTGGGAGCCTCTGTTCCTAGGGGCAGCAAGGCCTTATCTATGAAAACAAGGCACGCCCTGTCATGAGCATTCACATCGGAAATTTTAGCTTTTTCTGTTTTAACTTTAGTGACAGATCAGAAAACTGGAAGGTGCATTTACAGGGTAGGAAGCCAGCCAGAGCATTTCCCCAGTCAGCCAATGCTATTGACACGTCCCTACAGACTACTTAGGTGATGCTAGCAGTTTTGCACAGGAGCTCTTTATCTAACCAAAGCATATATTTCCATTACAATACCGAACCTACACAAAAAGCCACTAAAGATGTGATTAGATAAATTAGAGGGTTTTAAGTATATCCTTCCTGATTCTTTGGCAGTGTGGGTGTGTTTTGAACACCCACGGTTGCAACGCAGCAATCCTGGGATAACTCGGCTAAGGTAATAAATCAAGCGTAGAAGTGGGCAGTTTCCATCAATTATGGTTGAGGGGAAAAAAAAGTCTGAAGTGGGCTTAACTCAGCCCACATATTATTATGTTACCAGCTTAACACACATCTCTTCACTTGCTGATAGAATTAGAGTGGTAAAGACTTTCCAAACATTTTCTCTGAGCTATTCCTTTGTTTTCTAWATTCAATATAGGATTTCCCACTAAAAACAAAAAGAGAAGACAGCTTTAAAATTCTCATTGGATGGAAGTTCATTGTGGGGATTTCAGTGAGTTGCCAGTTTTGATGGAAAAGACAGAGAAAATAAATCAGATGGAGGTTTTCCTTTTATGTCTGGCTATTCTTTGTCCTAATAATAACAGCTGCCTGCCAAAGAATTAATTGCCCTTGACATTTGTTCATCACAAAGCTTCTTACGCAGCCTTTACAGGACTGTGCAATGTAAGCAGTGAAGTGACCAGTTGCAGACAGGCGACTTCCTCTTCCTGATTAGCATAACCCAAAATCCATTTCTCTTGCTTCTCCCCTGGGAGGACTTTAGTTCAATTACTTCTACCTTTCAATAACAAGGCTGCACAGGAGTTTATCGCTTCTTTTAAAGTGGATTAGATTATGAAGTCAAACTGCTGCCAGGGCACTCACTTCATTTTTGTGATACCGAGGGGAAAGAAGACTCGGGTCCAGTCGCTTTGTTTTTATCCCAAACATGAGCATTCAGGTGAGAACCCACAGCACCCTGTGAAACAATAGAGAGCCACGCTCAAAGGCTAAAATATTTTTGTAYGAGCCGTTCTCAACTGTCCTCATCATCTTCTACAACAAACGAAGAAGTGACAGACAGATTTGCAAGGCCATAGGAGGTGTGTGCTGTTCTGCAGCTGGCAGAAGTAAGGATAACCTGTTTGCTGGCAGAAAATAAATCCTTCTGCCACACTCTAGAAGTTGTTAGTCATTAAGTTATGACAAATAGATATTGGGAGGGCATGATCTTGTTTAGCAGAATGCTGAGAGCTAGAAYGCTAGAAAGTCTATTCATAGCCACGCCACTAATTCAGCAGTTGACCTTGGACAAATCACTTCAGTGCTCAGTCCTTCAATTCCTCATCTACAAACAAGGGATCATAATGTCATTTCCTGGGGAAGAAGGAGAAGGGCTATGGGAGGCTTAATTCAATGTTCACAAGATACTTTAAGATTTCTAGATAAGAGCATAACCAAAGAGCAAAATAGAAGGACAGCAGCAGATGGTTTCAGTCTATACCTGCGTTATGGAGCATTCATACTCTTTCCTTGCTCCATCTTGTCTGTTCTCACCTGATTCCAGACTCCAAGTGGAACACAAGGCAGACAAGAGCTCTAGACAGGCAGATCTCATYGGACACATGCAGCTTATGTACGTCATAACAACTGCTTGAAGTAAACATATTTTTAGAAAAGTTAAAGCTTCTCAAAAGGGAATAAAGATGAGAGATCAAGTTCTTAAAATTCAGCAACGCGTGTGTTCTTGGAGCACTACAGCACCACTGCTGATTAAAAGTCTAGAAAAATGATGATACTGGCCCATTACTGCCCCTGGCAAAAACACACAATTAAGTGTTAKCGATGGTAAGCAGACTTACACTACCCCAGTTCAGTGTAATCGATGTGGCRTCACCAACTCAAAAATATAACATCACAATCAGAATATCACAAAACACATAATGTTCCTATTATCTCAAGAGTCCCCTAACTACCAAACATGGTTGTTTTAGTTAGAAAGAAACATGATTTGAATAGAAATGCTGTTCAGGCTTCTAAAATATAAAACAAATCCACATGAAAACATTATAAAGCACTGCATATAATCAAATACAAGAATATTAGAGCAAAAATAAGACCTAAAAGCAGCTAGTGCAGTCCCAAAAGAGCTATAATTTACTATGTTAGTAAAAGGCTTTACAGAGATGACAAGGTAACTGCAGCCTTCCAGAACACATCGCACTACTGATGCAGTTTGATGAACACTCCTGTGTTAACGTGACCTGCTGCTTTTCAGAGAACAAGTTCTGTAAGAATTCAATAAAAAGAAATAATGCTCATTTGTCCCCAGCCTGTACACCAAGGCCTCATAAGTTGTTTTCCAGATAGAAATTCTATACCACAGCCTAGAAGCTCTTTAAATGAGTCTTGAAACTCTGCATCATTAAAAGATCCTGTGTGCTGAACTGTAACAACAAGGAGCAAGGAAATTATTTGGGCAGATCCTTTTGTGTTTGGTTGGCCCTCTTTTCAGCTGCCTTGTGTTTCTGTGGCCATCCAGGAGGACAGGACACCAACTAAGGATCTTCTGTTTCTCTTACTTCTGTAAATCAGGTAGGATTCAGAGGAGAAGACACAAAAGAATATTTTATTTAGCAGACCTTACACACTGAATCAATTACTTCTGCATCCTCTAATTATGCCAAGAAAATGCTCTTTCCAGCTCGTATCGCTGCAGGTTGCCCTCTCCTTACTGACAAAGCGCAGCTCTCCTGTGTGCACATCAGTCGGCTCTCACCTACGCTGTTCTGTCACGTCTCACAGCTGGTGAAAATTTTGATGTTATTTAAAGGCTGACCATGGAGGACAAATGGAGTGTGGCTTTCCTGACCTGTGGTGACACCCTGCATCAGATTTTAGCTGCTTCAGTGGGTTAGTTAAAAAAAGAATATTATATATAAATATACACACCTTTTAAAAAGATTGCATAACCAAAGCTCCTTGAGAAGTCATTTGAGCTGGCAGTGTTGAGACAGTAAAGATGCTTGATAAATCTGTTTCAGGGAGCTGAAAATGTGCTACACCAGGAAGCTGCTATCTATAGGCTTTCCAGAGACAGCTGCCTGGTCAGATTCAAAATGAATCTGTCCTTGCGATGGCAGTTGTAAGGAACACGCACACAATACACAACCGCTACAAGGAACACACCATTTCTCATGTGCTCCCAGGACCCATATTATATATAGACAGTGCAGCGTTATCTTCTTTACAAAATATTTAGCCTTTCACACTGTACTCACTGTGATACTCTAGAGATTACACTAAAGAATGATCAAGTTGATATGAATATTGTCCTGCAGGAAAGATTTGAAATAGGTATGAATGGAAGACTCAGGGAAATCGTGTTTGCTGATGAGACAGGAAACATTTACGAAAAGACAGAATGGAATCTGTTTGGCACTGATTTCATTAAGGGTTCAGGTGATACACTCCTCATCTGTCATTTCTTTTGGTAGGATATGATAAGCAAGGAAGTAAAGAAAGTTCTGTGCTGCATAGCACATCAAACCGTCTAATTAAAAAAAAGAGTCGGGGCAGCGAGCCAGATGGAAATACTGGCACAGTGCTGAAAAGAAATAAAGGACGCTCACAAAAGCAGGTCTGCAAGAGCCCAGCATATAAATACTTTCATMTGACCACTTGGAAGACTCAGCTGCAAAGGGATATCCCAGCTCAGTTCTGCAGCGAGCTGAAGTGGGAGGCAGCTGTAATTCCCAGCCGTTGGGCCCGACCGCAGCTGGTACTAGATTTATCAATGGACGCCAAGCCTAAAATCATGCCGCTCAGCAGCTACGGTCACGCACACACACACTCGTGCACACACTCACACACGTTGCAGAATCCTTCTAGCTCAGACCTTTCAGCACAAGATTGCCAACCTCTTTCTCACTAAAAGYTAGGCCAAAAGTTAGAAGTGATGCCGTGAGCAGCAGGGAGAGCGAGCACCATCCCCTGCAGAYGTGCGTACTCTGCCCCTTGTCTCTTCTCTCCAGCAGCACCAGTCAGCCCAGCTCCCCGCCGACTGTGGCAGCAGCTGCTCCACGCACGGAGCAGCCCGCGTGGGCCGGGCAGACAGGAGCCACGTGCGCCTGGTCCTGTGGCGCGGCCGGACAATCCATCAGGGTAAGCGCTCCCTCCCCTGCCTTTACCGGGCAGGGGCTGTTCTTGGCCAGACTGCCACCAGTTTCCAGAAAACACACAGCTATTGGGTTGTCTTTCAGMCCCCAACTCATCTTTCTAAGCTGACTAAAATGGGCCAGCAAGGCTGCCTTTTTGCACAGGAGGCACTGGACAAGTGAACGTGCAATCACAAGAGTCCTGCAAACCAGACTTTGAATGAACTTTTCAGAACGCCGTTACTAAAATTCTATCTTACAATACAGATCATTAAAGGAATTCCTTGACTTTTAACATACCATGAATTAAAGTGAGATCTTTAATCTCCGTGATGAGACAATGCCATGAAGGCTATTGTGTAAAAACTCCTAAAAATGAATAAAATGTTTTAAAATCTGTATTAAAAATAGTTAATGACTACAAACCCTAATCTAAAGATTTATCATTTAATGTCTGATGATAAGTCTCTCTGAAGGGATGAGCTATGAAAGAAAGCTCACATAAAACAGCTCCTACCAAACTATTTAATTGAATAGATTATCTGTCTATTACCTTTTCACCCTATTTCTGTGATTCCTCTGACTCATTCTCACAATATGGTAGTTATGAGGTCAGGGGATTTTTTCAATCTTTGCAGAGCTGACATTACCTGTGTATTAAAGCTGCCATTTGAAATAACAAGAGAGATCTACCATAACATGAACAGCTCTTAAAAGAAACAAGATATATCGGTTTTGCTTTCAGCTCCTTGAAATTTCAAGAAGTGAGATCACCTAGAGGTGATTGCATTGTTCTTCATTACATCAAAGAGTTCAAGATACAAAGTTAGCTGCTGAAAATCATATTCTAGGACTGCAGAACTTTAGAGACCTATTTTATCCTCTGTTATGAAAAGAAAGGTTAACTAAGAATTTGAAGGAATGCAAAGACAGGCTTTTTATTATAGAAAGAGAGAGAAAGACCAGAATCCATGATTTTCAGTTGCAACACAGACTGTTTCTATACACCAATCTCCTCCCCTCTAGACCAAAACTGATTCTGAGGCATTAGGCAGTCTTTGACCAACCTTTAGTTACTGTTATRGGATGCATTTTACAAAATTATAAAAATATTATCATAAAGTTATAAAAGTGTGGAAAGTCACATATCCAACTGGCCTTTGTTATAGTACTTTAACCATCATGGCTCAGTCATGCAAGAATGATCGTATAGTCATGTCAGCTTTATTTATTCTATCATTAGACAAAATCAAGATAATTTATTGGAATTACCCATAAATATGAGCTTCAGGATTTTAGATAAGTCTTCTGTTTTTTTATTGTTGTCATTTAACACAACTTATTTGTTTACTTACTTGCTGCATTTGCTGCTCAAACAGAAATATCTAATAATTGAGGGACATACATCTATTTTATCCAATCATTTTTTGATTAGTATTCCATCACTGCCTACTTAGAACCCCAGTATTTYGAGCAGTAATGAATATTGCATCTATGCAATATACATGTTTAATCCAGAGAAACACATTTCTTAACTGGGAATGCAATGACAACAACAATCTTCTCATAGCAAGTCTCTCTGCGAGACTGGGGCCTATTTGAAAACTCTACAGCTAATGTTAAAAATTTCATTGATTTTCCTCTCCCTGGCACTCAGTCAATTTGAAAGTTAGCATAATTCAATATCTTTCTACTAGCTCCATTAGCAAAGAAAGGAATCCGTGCTTCAATCTACGTTGCCTCATTGGAGAAAGTAATTTAATTTTACATCTGAAAGTGCGCCAACATCAGCATAAAAAACCCATATACACTAAACACAAAATTTATAAATTCTGTCTTTTGTTAGGCTGGAATGAGATGCCTTSTAAAAATCAATGACAGTGTGTCAGCACTTGCTCAAAGCTGTTTACATATATTGTTTTTATTTTAGGATTTTATGTCCAAGAAGGAATTTTTGATGATTTATCTCTTAACGCTAAAATAGTAATGAAACATTGTCTAGAAAAATTCATGGTGCAGGAGAATTTGTTACAACAGGCAAGCTTGGCCCCTTAAAAGTTTAGCCATATCATTGACTTACCACTGACTGTACAAATTCAATGTGCCCAGAAACAGAAGTTCAGTAAGAATCAGTCAGTGCAGAGCATCTATTTTATTTCCAATCAAACTAACAAGCCTGATTACTAGTCATTAAAAAAAAAAGGCCCATAGTCATGTGTTACAGTTTATGACCTGTTTTCAACCAAGTGAAACCAAACACCACAGAGGCATATACTGCTCTCTAGTATCTCTACTGATGATCATCATGATGGCAAATAATTGTAGAAAGATTTCTTTAAAAAAAGGATAAAGATAATGAATTTACTCCCATTCAAATGAACAGTTTTCAGTAATATCACATGTGCGAGAAATCTACAAAGCTCTTCCCCAAATAAAAAAAAAATTACAATAGAGTACCTTTATCTGAAGTATAAGAAAAATAAAGGCTGCAGGCTAGGATTTTCAAATGACAGTTAATTGCTTAACTTCTTGCAATCCAYTGCAGAAGTTTCAAACAAAGCAAAACATCCCCCAGAAGATTTATGACCACTGAGTCAGCAGAGAACATTCCCTTCCTTCTCCCTCACACGAAATGCAGCCCATCGCACAAATGGCTTGGCTGTTTATGCCAGATGTAAGATTAGATAATTAGTCACCTGAGTCCTGGATGTCAGCTCCATTGTGATACAAAATTTATTCCAAATGCACCATTTATAATCAGTTGACTTGCAGGAGCATTCTACTGTTCCGCAGTAATACATCTGACACGCACAGCCAAATATCTGCCACTCAGCTGGAGCAGATTCTATTTCAGATTTAGTAATACCCTGCCTGATCTGAGCCCTTCCTGAGCCTTACTTTTTTTTTTTTTTTCCCTGTAATGGAAATAATGATATTGACCTTTGGAAAGCAATTTCAAAACTAATAATGAACAATGCCAAGAGGAGCTGGGTATTATTAATTAACCCAAAACCAGGAGCAAAGAGCTGCTATTCAGTCACTAGCTCTGACCACCAGAAAACACCATTGCTGTTTTGCCCTTTCTCTCGAGTGTGACATGCAAAATAATCAAATTTAAAAGCAAATATGAAAAGCCTACACAGTATATTTTAGAACAGCATATTTAGATTTTTTTTTTTTTTAACAGATAAACATATAACAAAAACATATTCTAACATGACGCACTAAGGCAAACTAAAAGTATAATGGGAACCTCAAATTCATAATAACTGACATTGATTCAGGCAGAGCAAGATGCTAGAGAGGCAAAGCAGCTCCAAGATCAGCACGTGTGCTCTGTTATAGGAATAAACCTCTACCTACCTCAGAGGRTCATATCCTAATTCCTATTGTCACTTGTCCTTCGCAGAATGCACAGATTATTGGCATTAGAGTTTTAGGGGGGGATTCTTTAAAGAATAATCAAAATGTTTTAGGCACGTTTTCACACTTAAATCCCATATGTGCTCTCTGCTACTAAACTGCATAGTTATTTCAGTCATTCTTAATAAATAACAGTTGCCAGTAGTAGTTAAACCAAGAAAACTGAATTATTTATAGGGCTGGAGAACAGAACGACAAATAAAATACATTASGGCTTTCAGATGTTCTTTCCTGAAAGACACAGTGGCAGCTTTTAGACATTCCCCCACAGGTTGGTGCTGTAAAACATTCCTTTTCCAATCTTTGTCTAAAAAAAATCAGAGCCTGCTATTACCCACCTTCGGCAGTCTCAGTTACAAAGAGCAATCAACAGATCTCCTCCCAAGTATAGCACAGTATTTTTYAAAAATGGTATGCAATTGGATTTCCATGGGTCAAACTGGAACTACTATTTAGCCTTATTAATCAATATTTAGATATTTAGCATGACTGTATCTTCTAGTTAATGACCTAGAAGTAAGTCATAGTGTTAAAATTACCTAAATTTTCCCTTTTCCCTTATCTATATTTACTCTTGCCTTGTGGTAGAGAGAAGAGGAAAAAAAAAAAAAAGAATCTGCTCTCTTCACTTTACAGTGACAAATCTAGCTTCACGTGGAGTGGAATGGGGAAATCCCATGTCCTGTCTCTCCACTATGACTATTATTTTTAAGAGGTTCCTTCACGAAACATTGAAAACATGAAAAACAACAGGAAGAGAAGCTATCTTGACAACTCTTGAGAAAGTATATCAAGCTGTAGTTGAGATTATGTTCTCTGTGGCCTAAAAGCAAGATACATCCACAAATTTCTGTCTTGGATGACTGATGGGATAACATGCTTCTGCCTATCTATTTACAGGTGCAAATTTAGGGAACATCTGACTTTCCCCTTGTGTATTGACATAGGGAGCCGCACCTGTGTGAAATCCATGATCCATCACAGAGGGAACACTGCCCCAAATGCTGAGGAGAGATCTCCACTCTAATGCTGCAGTAGTTATAGCAACACAGGCTTAAAYCAAACAGCTTTCCATTTATATTTCACCTTTCACTTTGTATATGGAGCTATTTACAGTAAGAAATGCTGAAAATTGTACCATCTCTGGGGAGTAAAAAAGGGGGAGGGGGGAATGAAAAACTGGAGAGGTTAAGAAAAAAAAAGGAGGAGGAGAAGGGAGAAAAAAACAGTTTTAGCTCCTGTCAGGGTATAAGGGTATCAAAGCATCTAACAGTCCCTTGTTGCTAGATAGGAGGAAGGAGCCATAACACACAGACTGTCCAGCTCAAGTAACCTGGGTCTTTTTATTGCTCTCTGCTCCCCATTCCTTGGCTTCTCCCAAGTCCCTCAGGTTCAGAGAGTTACTTAAAATTTGCATTATGATTTTACTGATACCACTGTATTGCATATGCCATATAACAYGAGTGACCAAGCTCAGAAGAAAAAGAACACAGCTTTTGCTTTGGGTAAAGCAGGCCCTGAGCCTGCATAACATGGAGCTTGCCTGCAGTATGCATCTATATATAGCTCTTTCTGCACACAAAGGCTATATGGATTGATTCTCAAACAAGTCTGCAGTGTGCTGTAGAGTCTCTGAAAGGTACAGTGAATTATTTAAAACTTGGAAAACATGTTCTAAAATTATTTCCAGCACAWTTTAAAAATAAATCTATATATATACTCCAATCACTGTTATAAGGTCAAATGAAAATAAGAGCTGTCACCTTTTATAACTGGTAATGACATTACAAAGTAAATCAGTAAATCTCGTAAGATTAAAGAAACTGTTTCTCTACCATGGACTTTTCAACACAAATTCTACACATGGCCTTTCACCATAAATTGGAGCTCTGTTTTTGTATAGAGCTCACTCTCAAAAATAGATAAATACATAAATAAAATCTTTCTTGCTGCATTTTGTTTTGCATGAGCAATGCTGAATTAATCCTTTCATTTGTCCCACATCAGAATAAAATGCTGCTGCTCCAATCCATTACAGTTAAGGTAAGAATAAGATGACATCCTGTTTCTCCCTCAAAGATACCAAAGAAAATTGGCATCTTCTCCTGTAAGTTTATTATTGAGGTGGTGACCATTTCAGCAGGCAGGCAAGCCCTAAATACAAGAAAAATATCTGTTATGTAATACCTCACGCAACGAGGCAGCACGCAATAGCCTATAGACAACACAAGCCTGAGTAGAATCAAAACAGAAACACATGATGAAAACCAGTGTCATAATTTTGCCTTGGCCTAGTGCCCAGGCTTATGTCCACSCCACATAAAGCTAATCATAAAGTGGAATATGGAATCACACAATGTATGTGTAAAAGTTTTGATTTTATTTTTATGGAAGATAATAAACAATTGCAAACAAAACACATAATCTGGAGGTTAACTCAGAATTTGGCAAAAACACGCTCAGATCAGAAGGTATCTTCCTTAAACACGACAGAACTTGTTTGAAACTGTGTGTAGGTAACACACTAGTGGGGACTGACTCACCACAGTGATGAGCAGGCTCAAAGCTTCTTCAAACGGAGCAGCGACTCTGTTATAATCAGCAGTTAAGTGAGATTCTTAAGAGCCACACTATCAATTACAATGGTAATACATATTCAGAAAGTGACTGATGCACAGGCAGAATATGAAATCAAAACATTATTAAAAAAACAGGGAGTTTTTGGAGAGAAATGATTATATTGTCTAAAGTGCTGGCCACGTAAAATTTCCCATATTTATCAGATCAACAACCCTACCTATTCCATTTGCAGCTAATGCATTTCTRGCGAAAAATTATCCATAGAATTAAGCATCTTTTTCATTCAAAAATGCCAGGTATATCTCCTCATACAGAATACATCAGAGTAATTGGAACAAACATAMCTCATTTTCTAAAACATGGTTAATACAGACAGTTAGTGTTAGTACAGGGCGACAGAGCCACAATCACGACCTAACCATGGAGACTACTGAGGGTATTTTCCGAGCCGTGACAAAGTTGCTAACCATAAACATCCACAGAAAGGCAAAGTAAACACAAGGGACCTATTATCAGCCTTGTTAGCAATAAGGGAGGCAAATGAAAAAGCCCACAAAGCAGTATTTGGCATGTAAAACAAAGGAAGAATAGCAGGAAAAGATAACACTCTCCAGTTGCATCATCAGCAATAAAGCTAAATCACATTTTTATTTTACTAGGGAGAGCTAAAACAACATACATRGTACACTTATCAGCTGGTTATGATGAAAATGCTGCCTCCATTTAATCAAAGATCCTTTAATTGACTCTTCAGCAGCCCCTTTTATTTAAAATTATGTACTTTTTATTCAGTACTGGGACAAAACCCAAACTTTTTCTTAGAGAAAGAAGATGAGGAGAAGGGGAAGCAGAGAGAGAATTTAGACAGACCATAACGAGAGGTGTGTGAATGCTAAGGGTGCTAACCATCAGCAAGCACCAGGAAAAAAAGATTTGTATGCTGAATCCATACCAAAAAAACAATGAATTATTTTTCTTGGAATTGGTTGTAGAAGATTGCTAATATATCGCAGCCGAGTGCATTACAAGTAGAGCCAGAGAGCACTAAGATTGCCTCAAGGGCAGCGACCTTTCAAAGGAAACTAGAGGTGGCACACCAGGGCTTTCTAATGATRCATGGAGTCAACAGGAAGACACAACTGTGATCAACAGCAATTTTTTAGATTGAAAATAGTATTATCRCAAGAAAAGAAAGATTAGGGACACCAGCTGAGCTCAGGGATAGTACAAGGAAAGTTACTGTTAAAGCAAGATTTAAGTTATAACAACACAGCAGTAGTAAATGGGAACATGTAGCATAGGACACTAAGCACTGTTCCCAGTTCTGTATCGGACTAATGACACTTCTTTCAGCAAATCATTTAATCTGTAGACACCATCCATCCAGCTGTCAAATAATTTTATTACATCTTAAACCTTTGGATAAGTACTCTGAAGCTGAGGTGTCTTTTCCAGCTGTTCTTCCAGACCATCTTCTGAAAACTAGTCAAAAAATTCTTTTTTTTCACCTTAGTGCACTGTTCATCTCTCTCATTTCTCTCAACTCCTGTCCTCCACAATGCCTCAGGACTTTCTTTTCCTTCGTCTTATATCAGTAAAATGAGAAAATGAGAGCCGTGGTCATAAACTAGGAACGTCAGTGCCTCAGGTGGGATAGACTGTTAGGCAGGTCCTCCAATAACGGACAGAAAAGGTAGAAAACAATTCCCCTCACTTCATCCAGTAGTCACAAATATTGTTCTAAAAATTACTAAGAAAACAGATGGAAAACTACAGGGGTGTTGGAAGAGAAATATAGGTCCTGATCTTTTCTGAAGTCACCGGGAACAAAAAGTTAGGGGGTTTGATTTGGCATGAGCTGAAGATGATGAAAATTCCACAAAGCAACATGAATGACCTTGTGTAACTGAGCTCAAGTCTTCCCTTCAGTACTTAAGGGGAGAAATCCCCAGAAAAAGCTTCACAGGGCTAAAATATCACAGATTTCTGTGTGTGTATAGGGAGGCATGTTCAGTCCTACACTGCTTTTATTAGTTAGATATATATTTATTATTTATTAGCTTTGCTTTCCATATTTCAAAACTAAAAACCACATTCAGATTAATAAACTGTAGCAAAATCAAATATGGGAAATTCAAAGGCAGCAATGGGAACTCCTCAGGGATGAGGGATATTAAATGAGTACAACATTTTAGAGCTCTGCTATAAAACAATGGGACTGGTGATAAAACATCTCACCCTTTTACAAAAGCTCTCTACGATTTTGCCTCTTATTTTTGATCAGGGTTAGGTGATATACTCAGCCATGTCATGTTTTTTTTCTGAAATCATTCATTTGAATTATATTTTTCATGGTACCTAAGACAGCTGTAAAATCGATTAATGATACCCAAATAACACACAGTGAGGCTGAGGCCTTAGCATTCACGCACTTCCACGTGGGCTAGATGGTGGTGAAGAAAAATGCTTATGACAATAAAACAGACGTAATAACCTCAAGCAATCATAAAACAAAGAAAGGGGAAACAAAGCACCAAAAAATGCCAACGGCTTCAGCTCTGCTCTGGAGGGCAGAGCCAGAACCTTACCTTACCCACCCGGAGAGCCTGTGAAAAGTCTGAAATATCTAATTAAAGCAAGTTGCCCGGGACCCGTGTTTACAGTTCTATATTAATTCTGGCTATTTAGCATAGTTTGTCAAGAACAAGGCAGTATTGCTCAATTCTTCATGTGTCTCTTCTACCTTTTATCTATGAGTCAACATTATATTAGGAAAAAAGTGAGCTTAATTTAGAAAACCCAGAAGAGTATATATTTTTTTCAGGTTTCTGATCCAGTGGGCTATGTTTATTAAATTATCTTTAAAAAAAAAAAAAAAAAAAAAGGTTGCCGCATCTGTCTTATCCCCCCTTTTTTTTTTTTAATAAAACAATGAAGATTTGGTTAGTCTGCATCACAGCAGGCCATCATAGCCCAAGATACAAGTGAAAAGGGGTTCCCTATGGAAGAAAGGAGAAATATAGGTGCYCTTTCCAGCACCTATGCTGATTTTAACGGGATGCCAACTGTAAACTGCAAATCTTACTGATTTTAACACATAAGTGATCCAAGCTTTTCTTGAAAGTTCAGCAACGGTTATAGGAAGTCTGCAAGGAAAGAGAAGATTTAATAAGACAAATAAAATCTAAACTAATCAGTTTTGGACATTTCCAAGATTAGCTTACTTAGCAAAAACACTAGCCAAAAAAAGTACATTTTTGAATAGAATAATTGAGATTACTTTGTATGCTTCCTACTACAGTAATAATTTAAAACGTTTTTAAAAGATATAACTAAGGCACTTCCTTCMTTAGAGAGATTAACATATGGAAATATTTTATTTCAAGTTAGTAAGAATTTGTCTTTCATTGTAGCTATTCTCTGGGATTCATTAAAGCAAAATAGTGAGAAAGATCAGCAGCAGAAATAAATGGCGAGCAGCATTAAGCCAGGACAACAAATACTTCTGTACCCYCTCCCCACGCCTTTGATATGGAACCAAGGTGGCAGATAGGTATCAGACATGAATATTTTCTCATCCCTCACGGTCCCATATCTTTCCCCTCCTACCGATCCTAAGCTGACTCATCTGACCACACCTGTAGTTTGTGTTTTCCAAGTCTGAAGACTGGATGATAAACAGAGAGAACCTCTCAAGATTTTCTTCAAAACAGCCTGCAAGGATAAACTATTTCCTCTCACAGGGGTTGCTGTTATATTGTAAGATCAAAATATCAAAAAAAGTGGAAGGCTGTGCTAAAAAACAGCAGATGGCCAAAGACGCATACACGCCTCAGTTCACTTCTGGGCCTCTGCTACCTCTCGCAAGCTAATGACATCAGCAGAGCCCCCCAAGTGAATTCCAGGGCTGCACACGCTCAYGGGCTGCTTAGTATCCTGTATATTCTGCAAATGAAATGCCTCGCAAAGGCAGCGGTTACACTGCAAAGGAATACCCAAGTGGTGCCATTCTCTAGTCCCTGCTGAACTCGAGGAGCAGGGCCTCTTTTCTGATTTCTTTTTCTCCAATCAGAGGATGCACAAACCACTGCAACTGTGGTAAAAGAGATCTTCATTAAAAATATGAATGCCGGAGAAGAACAATGGAAAAGTTTAGAGCATATGACCTCTGGAGAAATGATGGCACATAAGGAAACATGATAGCTCATATGCAAAAGGGTAAAGTAGATGAAGACATACTGTTTTCTGCATAAAAAAGGAACAAATAATATTGAGAAAATAATTTGTCTGTTCCTTTTTAAAGAAGAAAACAGTATTTCATATTTGAAATACTCTCTAAATTTGAGATTTAGAATAGGCAGTAACAAAAAGCTTCCACCTGTAACTAAAATCATCAAGACTTGGAATAGAGGACTGCCTAAGGAGGCTGTGGTATCTCCACTACCAAAAAATCAGAGAGCAGGTCAGGAAAGTACTAACTGGATATGATTTAGATATAGC
Organism: Nothoprocta perdicaria; assembly: GCF_003342845.1. Lineage (NCBI taxonomy): Eukaryota > Metazoa > Chordata > Aves > Tinamiformes > Tinamidae > Nothoprocta > Nothoprocta perdicaria. Next base: position 2,623,166 of record NW_020455755.1, read on the forward strand.
TAGTTCTGCCTTGAGGGAGAAAGATGAACTGAATGACCTCCTGAGTTTCTTCAGCCCTATTTTCTATGTTTCTTTCTCTTCTATTAAAGACATGTGAAATTTCTCTTACCTCTTTTCCTTAAAAGGAAAGAGGGTAATTCAAGAGACACAGGATCCCCAGAGCATAGCCCTTATTAATCAACCTCGTAAGGTAACCTGCAGGAACACTGTGCGGTGTTGGGTACCCCTCCTGTGGCTGCCCTACATAACTGTGTGTCTTCTGGCCACAGAATTTAAAGATTGGTCACAAAGACGTTTGCATGTCCTAWCTTTCACTGAAATCAATCGAAGTTTACATAACAGATGAAAAACTATAATCAGGTCCTTAGTCCAAAACCAGGGGAAGGCTTGCTTGTAGGATCAGAACTCGTCCCCATGGCTTCATCATTCACAACAGGCACRAAACAATATACTGACTTCCTCCGAAGAATATGTCATATTCTCAGGTCTAGAGCCTCCTCAGCTCAAGTTCTCATTGAACACCTATGGAAAGAGAAGCCAACACKCTACAAAAACAGGCGCTACCAGTATTGCCATTTTGTAGTGATTTCAGTTCCTATGAAGTTGGTCTACCCAATTCAAAAAAAAAAATATATATATATATCTAAAGAAACCTCTTCCATGCAGAAAGATCCTTATAGCTACATTATATTTTGCTAGAAGCCTTTTGCTTGAGCAATATCCTTTTGCCTTTCCACTGTTCTCATCACAGCAGATAATAATCAAAACTGAGAGACTTAATTACTGTATCTTTCAGATAAGTCTTTAATTTTATTTTTGTTCTTTGTACTGCAAATGCCCATGAATCAGAGGGTCACTTTAAGCACAGAATTCAATTTAATTATACTCACAGGCATTTTTATCATAAAACAGGTCAACTTATTTTTAAAAAAATCTTGATTTTGAATAATGAAAAGACAGATACTCAGTCCACAAGAGTCACACTGAAAAATCTCACATCCATTTAGATCTTTTACTAAGTGTTGGGCAAGGTCCCCTCAATGAATATGACAACCTGAGTTGAAAATATAATTTCATACCATCAGGTGTATTTTTCAGATAGGATGGTATTTTAATTATAGGCCAGGGATAAGTATCTGATGGACAAATGCAATGTAGATTAGATCAGACACTCATGGAAACCTCTCAAGTTAGTCATGGTTTTCTGTCCTTATGCAAGTTTCCTGCATACTTGGAGAAACAAGAAATCATTAAGTAGGTTTGGGACTTTAAAATTTAAAAAGAAAAATCCATGCTGTTCATGAATATTTGATGAAGAGCATAGAAACTAGTAAAAATTCTGGAGGAAAAAAAAATTTGTTAGCAGAGGACAGAAGAGGTCTCCTGGAAAGCTATACCCATGCCAACCTAATTATTTCACTTCAGTACTCATCATGGGTCTTTTCAGTGCAATCCTTTTGCATGTTATGCTATTTTCTCTATGCACCTATGCTTAACATGACTGCATGTCATTTACAAAGTTGACTATTCAAGAAGTAGAACTTCCTGTGCATTTATATACCGCCTTCCCTTATTCTCTCCATTTTTACCCATGCATTTCCATCCTCCTTTTTGCAACAGCTCAGCGGGCCTAGAACTTTTTATCTATTTSTTTTTATTTATTTAACAGTAAGGTCAACACCAAATCAAGAATTATCTGTTATTTTTAACAGTTTGTTCTAATGTAAAACAGCATCAAATTCAGTCATTTGAAGCCAAAGTCCTGAAAAAGTAAATACACTGTAAGGATGGAATGCAAGAGGTAAGTTAAACTTTTTAGCAACTTCAACCAGAGAAAGAGCATGCTCTCATCTTTATGTGCCCATGATATAGACAGGAAATCAAATTACTGTGACAACAAACTAGTGACTAGTACCCCAACCATAGAATCCCTTTCAAGAACATTCTAGTCACTTCCACAGCAGTGAAAGTGCATACAAAGTAACGGAGATAGGCAGAATACACAGACCCAGCAGAATAAAGAAGTGGCAGAAGCACAAAGCAATGGCTGGTCGTTACCTGACTGCACCGAAGGGCTTGCTTACCACCAATGCTCCCCTCTAGTCCCTCAAGAAAACACCAGGATATTWCTGTGCATACTAGAGTGTTTAGCATCTGCATTGCCATTTCTTGTATTCCAGTGGAATCATTTCCAGTGGAAATGACATCTATCGTGCATAACAGAATAGGCTTCCTGACCCAAAGAACCTGTGATTTAAATATTTAAACTGTTAGTCAAAGGAAGAGGAAAAAAGGTCAAGAGAAGCAAATTTTAGTAGCATAAAAAGAATAATGATTTGCATTCAAGTTAGTTCTGTTTTGAGAGGCAGATATGGCAATAAAGATAAGAAAGACCCCAAATGATAAGTTATTCTGATGAAATATTTGCCTTACGATTATCAATCCTGAATTTAGTAGAGAGAACCAAAGCCCAATGCACAGAATGCAAATGGTGCAAGATGCAGAAACTGCTGCAAAACAAAGAACGGGGCAATTTGATACTTACTGAAGAAATTCATTAATCACAGGAGAAATATGTATGTTTTCAAGGCAGAAGACTAGAAAACAAAGCAGCTGAATAAAATTCTCATTACATTTCCAGGCTTTCAACATCAAAACAACTACTTCCTTGGAAAACATCATATTATAGCTTCAAGGGAAGTTATAAAATGCAAAACTTAACAAACGTCCAACATGAAGAACAATGAAAAATATAATGCAGGTAACATGAAGCATATTAAACTGATACTGGATAAGAGATTTTATAAGTCACATGATACTTCCAGTAACACGGAAATGGTAGACACAACCCACAAGTTGAAATTAATTACTCCATTTTTTCCTAATGAACTTGAGTGGTTTTTTTTCTTTTCTTTTTTTTAAGCACATGATTGTGGCGCTTTTTTAAACAGAAATTTTGGAAAAAACACAACAATATCTAATCTTAAAGTTCTACTGAATTTTTGTTACTATAGCAACATGTGAAGACCCTTTACTGTTAAGGACATCTGTAGCTATTTTAAAAAGGAACAGCTGGGTTTGTCTGTCTGAATTTCACTCATAAGAAAAAAGCAATTTATTTTCCTTTTTTTTTTTTTAAACTAAGCTTTGTATTAATTACACAAATCATGGGTCCATCAGGCTCTGGTAAAAGAAAACAAAAACTCCAAAACCCTAAAATCAAGCAACAATTTGCATAAAAGCAATGAGAGTCTCACTTTCCTCTCAAACATGCACATTTCTCCCCAGACTTGGCATTGGAACAAGGACAAAATGAATCTTTTAAAAGAAGATGTTTGATCTCCTTCACATTCTAAATTTGTCTAAAATTTGGCAATAAGAGAGAGCACCAGGTAGCAGACTTGGTTTTCATAAAAGCCTGTAACTTTTCGACTAAAATCACAAAGAAATAACAAATAGACTCCATCGCTTTGTTGGGAATGTGCAAATACATGCATTCCCCACCCCAATGGTGGGGAAGAGGGAAGAATTGCAAATAAGCTCGGTGCACATATATCATGTGAAAAACACTTGCTTTATTTCTCAAAAGCAAAASAGGAGGTCAGGACATTTTGTGAACGGGATCCTGCATCTTTTTTTCCCTTTSAATTTTCATTTTAACTGGAAATACATAATTACTGGAAATACATCCAACATCTACAACACGTGTAAAACAACACAGAATTGTTCATATTGCCTCCACTGGTCAATAATTACTAATGTCATGTCTCTACAGTTAAATTGCCAGTGTTTCAGTTTAGGACACTTCGTGTTAACACGGACACTTACTCTTTAAGACAACAGTTGGTGACACAAAAAGGCAAAACCCGCCACCTTTTTCTTATTAATTTGCTTCTAGCTGACTGCCCAACACTAAGACACGATACTATATCCTGAAAAAAAAATAATGAGTGTGACTCAGATGTCAAGAAGATGTACAGCCCAGGGGCAGACAACAGTTCCATTGACACGTTCTAAACTTAATTTATTGAAGAGCTTCCTGGAGAAGAGAGAAGCAGCATTAATTCTCAGCACATTTCAGCGGTTTGGTGTTGCTCTTCCACCTTGGACAGGAAATCTGTACTTTGAAGGGTGACCTTTCATGCAGACCTTTTGGAGCCTCTATTTAAGCCATATGCTGGAGAACTGGGAATAGGAATCCTCTTAAAGGTGGCTCCTATGTGCTTAATATACAATGCATAAGGCAGCACAGAAAACAAAGACAAAATAGCCCCAAACAATACTTTTTTCTGCAATTTTCTAGAGGAGCAAAACAAGACAAGACAAAACAAGATTAAGAGCAGAGGTCTGAAGCAATTGAAATCCAATTTCTTGAAATTGTACTGAGGCGTCTGCCAGGATGCCCTGGTGGCTAAGTAACTCTCTGAACTCTGCAAGACTGATGAACATACATACCTAGGTGCTTTGTTGTTGTTAGTAAGGAAATAATGAAAAAACACAGAGGATAAAACTGCCTTGGAACGAAGCCAGGACAAAGCAGCACACTTCTGGCCCAGGATCCATGAGAAGGCTAATCTGAAAGGCCACTAATAAAACTGGAGACTGCAGCAAACTACATCCATTTTCATGATATCAGGCCAATATGCAAGGCAAAGGAGACAGAGCCGTTACTTCTTAGGGCACCTACTTACAGAGGCCAGAAAGCAACATATTTGTTAGGGTGTGACAAAAAACAAGTAGTTCAAGCAACTTAAAGAATTTGAGAATGACCTTGTCTTAATCAGGTTAGCATACGCAAGGGAGTGGGAGGGAAATCTCCTTACTTAATAAGATCAGTCTTGATTTTAGAGATAATAGGGACATAATTACAAGTTGGCGAGGATGATGTGACCTCCAACCCATCTTTTCAATCCTCATCTATAGATACTTAATGAAACCAGTGAAAGGAGCAAATAAAATGGGGTGAGGAGTAATGATTAGTACCAACATCCAGTACTGAAGCCTCCAGTAACATAGCAACTTAAATGGCATCAAAATATCTAAGTATATCTAAGTAAATAGAAGTTTGTGGAACTTCAAGAAAGGAAGCATTTTAACACCATGTGAAATGAAGAACTGCATCCTTTGAAACCTTGCAATGAACTTTGTTACACGAAAAGCCTTCTGTATGCTTGCATTTTAACAGTGTGATTTGCAACCCTACACCCCAAAATGAGAAGGAAGTGAACAATAAATTGTGTAGCTATTCTTTGTATAACCTACATATATGCAGCATGTATCTTGCCCGGTAACTTTCCAAAATCACTGGCTTTTTTTTTTTTTTTTTTTTTTGTCTATCACTTCCTATTTACTGCGGCCTATTATAAAGTTTTTAGAAGTAAACTTTCAAAAATCAGTCTTTAGAAACAAAATAGGACTTGATTTTTGCACAAAAGAATATTTCTGCACTTTGCAGATGTTYCCACCTGCTCATATATTTGAATCTGCACCACAAAAAACAGGGACGAGATGGCTCTTTCATCTACTACCAAGTTTTCATTTTAACACTTTGATAATTTTGTGAGAAATATTTCAAAATAAGGAGGGATATRCATAACATAAGGAAAAAATCTGTTCATAATTGCTATACGATTTCTAGGCTGAAATCCAGTGTTGCTATATAAATTTAATGCTCTTTACCACRTTTATGCTTTAAATAAATGTAACTAGAAATAGCAATAAAGGATAGCTTGGGGGAGGGAACCAATGAAAAGACACAAAATGTGTGTGCRCTATCCTTCATGTCCTTAATGATCTCTCTGGAGATATATATACACACAYAAAAATTAAATTAACGCTTATAAGCTGACAACTGTGGTTAAAAATAACAAAATAAGGCCCTTTTTATTTAGAAAGCTCTGCCAAAAGGTGCATCAGAGGAAATCTGCCACTGATAAAAGGCACGGCCTATCTGACGGTTTGGAATATGACTTAAGCCATAGACAGTGTCCCTAAGCTTATCAAATCTTCCCCAAGCAGTCACCCTCACCGAAGCTCAGAGCAGTGCTGGCAAGCCCTTCTCAGTGCTCTTTGACTGAAGACGGAGTTACTCTGATATACATCTATAGAACAATAAATAAAAACAGTTGAAAATGTGAAGATCACAAGCATATTCCCCAGAAAAAAAAAGATAYGATTACAGCAAGTCAGAAGCAAGCCTGATCTATGAACACCTTCCTAACCCTCTATGATGAGAGARAAGAGAACTGTTCTTTATGTTATCKGTTCCAATTTGTACTCATTTCAATATCAATCCAAAAAAAGAGTGAAGAGAGTGGAGACAAACCATGTATTTTGCTGGAAAATAATAAGGCACTATAAAAAGAGTTTTCCTGTTGTTATGGAAACACAGAAAGCAAAGGCTAGGGGAAAGAAAAAAAAAGTGAAGAAAGAAGCAATTTGAACTGCACATATAAACATGCTCTTGCTTCCTGGAAAAAAAAGAGTCCTTCCAAAGGATTTTGTTGCTGCTGTAAAACTAAGCTACTGTAAACTAGAAACTCCTCCACACAGAAACATCCCAGACAAAAATACAAAGAATAAAACATATGGAGAAATAACAAGCACTTACACATGCACACATACCCTTGGTCTGCCGAAAACACAATAATCTCAGATCCTTACTATTTTAAGTCATTAACAGATTGGTGAAAAATGCCATGATTTTGCATTCATCTGGAGAAAAAAAAAATCTGTTCCTTCCTTGTGTTTGTGTTGTATACATGCAGAGCAGGCAGGCAAAGAAATAATTAAATTMTCTGAATAAAAGTTACTTATTAAAAAAATGGAAATCAATTAAATTGCTCTATATGAAGCCACTCTAGTCGTGCACAGTAGGATGCAAAAAAAAAAGGATATTATCTGTTATTCTATAGTCATTTTCCCATAGGAACTTAAACATTCTTCTAAGTGTGTCTGGACAGGAAGCAAATAATTGTTCACATTAATTAATAGCAAAAGTTGACTTTATAGTTGTCACCCCATTTSTAGTTAATGTGTACAAATCCACCATGATAATGATATCCTTATGTTCCTGGATAATCTACATTCGTGAAGTGTTACGGAACTTGTCAATAAAAAAGAGTGGGATCCATGACAGATCCCTCTTGGAAGGCATAAAACATTGGCCCTTTCTCTGCAGAAGGACAACAAACGCAAGTGCCTTGATCTAATTGCTACACAAGTGCCTTGATCTAATTGCTAGCACCTCTGCACCATGTTGTAAAGCAGAAAGACGTTTTTCACCCGATGCAGTGAACATTTTCTTATGGAAGCTAACAATGAGACACTACGGTACAGTGACTTGCATCATTCCCAAATCTTTGAAAGGSAGATGAAGTGACACTCCAAAGATTTTAGCACCTCTTTCTATTCATATATCCTGTTTTCCAAATGTCCAATAAGTTCTTTCATAAATAAGTTAAGCCTTCAAAATAATTTCCCTTCCTCATGTAATAAAGGCAAAACACCATAGGCCTCATATTATGGACAAAATGATTCCAAAGTCACTGTGGAAAGAAAGCCATTTTTAGTGGAGCTATCTATCATCAGCTGAGTAGCTTTTTAGTCCCTGCAGGGCAAGGTCTCTTTATCCTTATTTCTATCATTTCAAACTACATCAGAAAAGAAATTCTACATCTAAAACCACTACTACTTTTGTATTCCTTCCTAGACAAGATTTTTTCCTTCCAGATATATTTTAAATCATTTTGTTTCTAAAAACTCTAAACTTAGTCATCTGAGAAAAAAAAAAAAAAAGAAGCATTTTTCTTAATTTTCTAAGAACATCTACAGAAAGTTATTCTGTACTTTTCAAAACACACCTATGTTATTTATGATCATGAAAGTGAGACAATCATAACTATCTGGCCCACTGTATTTTAGGTAGTATAATTTAAAATTCATGTTAGAACCTTACTTTCTAACCTGCAGTGGAATTCACTCCAGAAAATCCCTGGGGATGACTGCTGGACAGCTTTATTCTTAACCAAAAGAAGAATAACAGCAAAAAAGGAACCCTGGAGGAAGTGTGCACAGAACAGATTTTATCTGTGTGAGTAGGACTTCAGAATCACCAAAATGATACTCATAATTTTCTCTCTGCTGCACTTTGCTGAAAAAAAGTCAGTTATAATCTCTGCATAGGACATACAATATACTGATTTATCCCTAATTAAGACTAAACTATGGAAACAACATTTGATTGTTGTTTACCTTTTGACATCTGCTGGCCTCTTTCAAATGCAGTGTTTTGAGGAAAAGAGGAAAAAAAGGAGGAGATCTCACTAATTGATCTTAGAGCTCTGTGAAGAGTTTAGGCTTTCTGTTTCTGGGCTGTTTTACAGATGAGCTGTGTTTCAGAAGTAGTGCGTGTTGCTATGGTAATTATTATTTTACTGAATGATATACATTCAGAACTGATTTCATATTGTCAGACAGCAATTATACAGATTAGACTGTGTATACTCCCAATTCTCAAATATTTCCAATTTTCTTTTAAAATTTAAGGCATGTGAAAAAACTGCTCTGACAGGCCTGGAAAGTGAAACACTAGTCCACGGGGCAGCTCTTTCTCTCACCCCCTCAGTGTCCTATGCACAGAGCAGTACGTCAGGAGCAGAGAGAGAGCAGGACAGTTTCGTGCCTGAAGTCAAGCACTCTCAAGCTCCTCACTCACAGCGATGGACATCTCCTGTTTATCCTTTTGCTGCAGACCTAAAACCTTTTTCCAGACAACTGTAGCGGCAGCCAGTTGTAATCAGCGGAGGTTGAACATTTTGGCTTCTGCCTTCCATTATTATAGTACTGGTCAGAAGGAAATTTTCTGTCTCAGCTRATCAGTGAGAGAGACCAAGAAAAGAAAATCAATCACGTCCTTCGTCCTGCAATTCCATCTGCCACCACAGAACCTCAAGGGACAGAACATCACTCGAAAAACCCAGACCTCTAGATGGAGTCAATTGCAACCTTGCATCCTAGTTTTGTTATCAGGACGCAACAGAACCAAAGCTTAAAACATCACCTCTTACTCARTCCATCACTTCTATTCCAGATTCAACATGTACTTCAGATTGACAAGAGTTTTCAGATATACCTAGTTATCCCAAGTACCTAAATGCTACACAAATTAATACTAAGATGAAAGCAGCTGGGGAAGAGAAACAGAGCAGCTTGATTTATTTTTCCTAGTTGCTGATGAATATCTCAGGAGTAGCAGAGAAAAAATATTTCTACAGGACAAAAGTGATGCTGAAACTCATGTAACCAAAAGCATGATACCCTTTGGTGTTTTATTTGCTCTGTCTCAAGTAGGCAAAGGAAGATAATGGTAAGAAAAGGAAACCAAGAGAACCTAGGTTTGTGCCTAGCTTTATTACAGGATGTCTTTGGTAAATCAATCAAGTGCAGATTATAATTTGTGTGTGTGTGTGTGTGTGTGTGCGCGCGTGTGTGTGTACAAGGAACTTAATATACATAATAGGAATGCTAACAGAGATTAAACGATGAACCAAAAAAGCTCAAACACACATCCATGAAAATACACTAGAAAACTACACAGAATTATGAGCAAGGAAAATAGCTGCGTAACTACTGAACAAAGTATAATAATGCCTAAAAGAACAGTGAAATTCAGTATCTGCCACAGCTTTAAAGACCCAGATCTGGATTCTTGCTATCATGAAGATAAAAATAGGGCAGCTGTAAGCTACATAGGAAGGAAATCTAAACTAACACAGAATAGTATGGAACATCATAAGATATTCTTTTAATTATGTATTTTCTTGACCATTCTCATTATAATATGCCAACTTAAAAAAATAATGTAGTTGATAGTTTGTAGGAACAAGTCAGTCAAGACAGCATGAATGAGTCAGCATTAGATGGCTGACGGAAACATTAATCTTGAAGAAAGTGCTGAAGGACGAGAGAAAAAACAGTGCAGCACTCAAAATCAGAGAAAATATTATGGGCACAGAAGGTCTGAAACATGAAGTGCCACCCAAGGGAACATCAGGCCAAGAAGATGGCAGACACAAGCCATAAAGAGAGGAGAAACTAAGAGGTTTCTACGGCAAAGCCATGAAAAATTAAGATAAAAGCGCTTTCGATTCTGAGAGGAGATCACAATTTACTCAAAGGAGGTCAGGTCATGGCAGCGTAACTGTAGCAATTGTACAGCATTTGCTATTTCTCTAAGTGATAAGGAATCAACATAATTTAGTCATTTGACTAGAGGCATTTCAGACTGTTCACAAAGGATTTGGCATTCATTCAGAAAAGTCTTGACTTATCTCTTTGCTCCAGTTCCTAATCCCATAAATTATGGGCCTTTTGTCTAACATCAGCATGCCATCAAACAATCTAGTTTGTTCACAAAAATAAATCACTATCCAAAAACCACTATAGCCTGTTGGATCAAGCTGTCATATTCACAAAATAGACTTTGACAGGTATTCCTGACATATGGTCAGGATAATTGGTCTTGTTTTCTTTTATATATATATATATATTCTTATTTCAAGGAAAATTTATTATGTGAGATACAAAAAAAGGAAGTATGTGAAATGAAACAGTATTTAATTACAAAGAAACTTATAATACATTTTTATATGTATTATTTGTATTATAACATAGCACAAAGCTACTGAAACAATCTACTGGGATTGACAGTCAGGCTAATTATGACTAAAATAAAATTGTGCCTCTTTTCTATACTTCASAAAAATTTTGTTCCTTAAACTAGGCAACTTCTATAGCTAAAGTTTTCTTTCTTAGAAAATAACTTCGATTTCCTTGGACATGAGCCAACAGGTAGTCCTCCCTACCACTCAGGTCTATGCTGTCTAGAGCAGACTGTAGTATCTCCATCTAGTGCTTGGTCTGGTTAATCTCTGACATTTATGTGAATTTAGGACAACTTTCTTGAGATTTCTGTAATTCAAAGTGTAGTGACCAACACTGTATGAGAAATTTTAATAATCATATTTTTTCAGCATGATATTGTCAGGCTCACACATTGCGAACGCAAGAGTCAGTGCACACACATACAATAACGTGAATAATCAAGGGACCAGGCCACAAATGAACTGGTGTTTACCTATATAACAAACACAGTTGCATCCCAAAGAGATGGAAGAAAAAAAAATTAAAAAAAAAAAAAAAAAAGGACATTGGGAAGCATGGGAAGGAGAGGCTAAAAAGGCCAACTGTTGAGAGAACATGAAAATAAAAATAGAGTTGTTCACATTAACCAGACCAGCAGCTGCCAGGAGATTGAGAAGTGAATCTTAACTGTAATTTCTACATCCTATAGATAGTTACATAGAGGCAGGATTTCATAATACTAGTTGAGTAAAGCCCATAACACTCAGCATTCCTAAAGGGCCATAATGTTAAAATTCAGTGGTGAAATATTAAGTCATTCTTCAAGACAAGACTAGCTACCTAAGTATTATATATATTGTAGTCATAACAACGTCCTTAACTTTCTTCTTAAAATAGTTCTAATATTTCAGCCTTTGCCTAGTTAACTTGTAGTTAGCACACGTGAGACAGAACTAAACAAGCTAAAAGTTATTTCAGAAGCAAACTGGAAAGGAGATTCAGCCGTTTTTAAATTAAATTGTTTTTGATGGTTTAAGATTGTTTCCATGGAGAGACCACAGCATAGAAACATCTTTAGGCCAAGCACTTTGCTGCAGGTTTATCTGAATGAAAGCACCACAGCAGGAAGGATAATTGAGGCCACTTATTTAAAATTCATAGGCATTCTSCTATAGTTAACACATAAGCAATTTATTTTCACTGTTTTGATTTGTTAAGCATATGAATGTTATTTCAAAGTTAAGCAGTGCTGTACRTATCTTCTCTTTAACAATATATAAATAGTTTTTTTATGATAGACAAATGCTAGTTGCAATAATGCAATGATATTGGTTGAAGGTAGCAAAGTACCAGACAAAATTATATGTAGATGAATTAAAAGGATGTACATGAGGAGAAAATACCCATCCTAACCTGAAATACAAAATAAAAGGCTCTAAACYGACTATTACCTCTCAGGAGCAACATCTTGCAAGATCTATTAAAAATGTCAGCTTACTCTTCAACAAGGCAAAAGAAAGCAAATAGAATTATTTCAATTATAAGAAATGGGAACATCATTATGCTGCTTTATAAACCCTGAATGTACATGCAATTTCTATACCTTATCCACCTTGGGTCTTGGTCTCAGTTTTGTTCCCTTTCACCTCTCGCCCAATTCTCATGCACACAAAAACTAGAATGAGAAAAGATACAGCAAAGGGCATGATTTTTCTTTTCTGGAGAATTTTGAAAAATAATTTATTTGCACTATTATATGTTGAAAAAAATGAATCAACAGCAACTTCCTCAGCTAGATTCTGACTCAAAGGCAAGTGAGTCAAGAAGATATTGCATCTTTTTCAAATTGCAGCAATTACCCCCAAATGGATTTCACACATTCAAAAATATATTTATGATGCCTCATTAACCTGGCATGATGGATGAACTCCAATAATTGACGTTTACTTTACTAGATTTAACTTCTATTACCCTTGAGCTGAAAAGGAAATGAAAAAAATGCTATAGGCTTGTAAGGGCTTATTAGCCCAAGGGCTTTGTTATGGGTAAAGAATTTCAAGAGCTCTTTTCATCCTTAGGGCAGAGAAGAACTATTTACCTGTTTTAAAGGTTCCAGCTAAGAGACTTGGATCTTACAGCAAGGTAAGGATATAAGGTGCTGTGGTCTTCCCAGTAAGAATGTCAGAAGTTAATGGCAGTTGTGCTGAAAGAGCTGCAAGCGATTACCATCCAGTCCTTTGGCAATTGCTGTGCTGACGTGCATTGGTAGCAGTGGTCTGGTGCTTCACATGCAGCAGCCACTGCCACATAAATCACCATCAAAATTGCCAGCAGCAATTACTGACAGGCAACCATGAGGGTGGAGAAGAGATCTCTGAGCTAATCCCTTTTCTCCAGTACAATTATTTTCACTGTGAAGATGCCATAAGGAAAACTGGTCACTGGTTCTGAGAATAAATACAGGACCTCAATTTTAAGCGAATCTATCAGTCCTAGATTATGTTTCTTTACAACATGTGAATGCAGATGCATATATGTTTTATAAAATATGAAGCAGACTGATTTATAGGGAGTTTTAATTAAAAGAGCCTTACATAATGATGACATCATTTACTCTTAAGTTTATTTTGCTCCATTTTACATTTTTCAGTGCTGAATGGTATAATATCGACTCATCTATAATGTATTTTAATACAATTATCATAATACCATAAAGAAACTAATAGAGCAGAACATTTCAACAGTGTGTATATCAAGGCTTCTATCATTCAAGAAAAACTAAATGAAACTTCTTTTTTTTTGTCGGTAATATCTACCCGTAGGTAGGTAGTCGTAATTCCCACAGTTTCTATCTTTTTATCTCCAATATAGTGGCTATGAAACAGCTCATGTTACCAAACAAATAAATAAAACATCAATTTATATTATTTCATATTAACTCTTTAGTTTTTTTGATTAATCATCATCATTTGCCTTGTTAGATACTTCTATCATAGACCTTACTTTTTCTGACAATACATAATCCAAGATAGTTGGCACTCTATCAATAGTTCCAGGCTTGGAAGGATTATAGATGCACTGACAGTTAAATGGAGTTAGAGTCCTCTGCCAAATGCAGATAAGTAGCATGCAGTCTTTGATAAGTACTATCAGAGCCACAGTCTGACAGGAATTCCTTTACAATACTCCTAAATCCTACGCTGGGAATCTCATTGCATATACTGCCATTTGCCCCATTCTACGCCGAACTAATTCCCTTGCCACTAGTCCCGTTGCTTTCCCTGCTTACACACATAATATTTTATATTCCAGATGCAAATGAACTGGTCAGGCGTGGTGGGGAGGGAAGATAGAATGCTGTTGTAATAGCATAGAGTGATCTAGCTAGAATGCTTAATCTGGTTAGCATTAAGACGAAAATCTGTCTGGTGGCTTTGTGACAAAGGAATGAGGTTATCAAGCACTAAATTGTCATATACACACAGCTGGTCATTTGAAAAAGATTTCTGTAGAAGCATTAAAGCCTGGGATGGGGGGAGGTGTTTTTTTCTAAGTTCATTTAGGATCACGAGATGTTCAGTCACAATGATACTCTGCACACCAGATTTTTACAGCACAACTATGCAGGGATACAAACATGCAGACACGTGCATGAGGATACTTTCCAGTATCATTAAGTAAAAGTAGATCTAAATTGCCAGGACTTGCTTATATGAATAGCATGCTAATGTCTGTAAAATTTGGTCGTACTTGCACCCACCTAACTGGATGCTGCCTCATCACACAYCCCATTCTGAAATCTCATCTTCAATAGCATTTGGTAAAACAGCAGAACTCCAGCAGCAAAAAGATTACTGTAAGCCTAATGAAGAATGCAGCTCAAACATCTCAAAAGCCTCATTTAGAGTAAGCATACAATAATTTCCTAGATTATTACCTGCCAAAGCTCAGTGGGTGGTCTCGATAGGCCTACGCAGTCAGGATTCCCAGGTTCTTTGAATCTTGTCAGATCTGTCTGCAGCCACCCCCTCAGTGTTTCCAGTTTCCCTTCTTCTGCTTCAAAAAGTAATTCCCTTGCTAGCTGTCACATTAAGATGTTGGGATACAGTTCTTCTCTATTTCTGAATTTTAACTTAATCCCATTGTCAAGTTCACTAACCAAACGTGAGCACATGCCACAGTGGTGTCTTGAGAATAATTTGCCTTGAGCTAATGAAAGTCAACTTCTAATTTCAACCCTTAATTGTAATCAATAGGGCTTGAAATAAAACATTCATACAAATAGATACCTGATACGTAGAATTCATATTTAGAGTGGCTATTTAAAATTACATACCATCTAGATGTGTTGCTTTATATTTAGATATTTCTCATAAACAGAAAGACAGCTCAATTTGTTATTGCATGAACAAATTTGGTRAAGTTTAAGAGCACAATTAGACCTAGCAAAAAACAGGACATAGGTTTAGGTGTATATCAACAAACCACAAGTTAACTGAATGTTCTACATATTAGCCCTATATTATCTCTATAGAGTTTTACATTTACATTTATTTACTATAAACAGACGCCCAGTAAGGTACATCAGAGACCTTCTTGAGGAAAGTCTATTCCCTGAACATCTTAAGGCCTAACTCAATTTTCAGTGATGACAGAGAAAACACCTCTGGTTCTTTACTTCCTGCTTTATACCATATACTATGCTATGCTATATATATATACTGTACTCTATATATACACACACACACCACTGTATATGCTATATATAGTATAGTATATACATAAATACTTCCGCCACAGCAAGTGAATCTGTGGAGCAAAAGATTTAATAGAATAAAATTCTTTTACATGCTATCAAAGCATACAGGCTGTTACATGGAATTTGGGGAGCTACAGATATATTTAATACAGCTGCAGTTCTTTAGTTTAAGTCAAGTTTATCATTCCACACTTAGACTTAACATAAGTAAGTAGAATACTAGATTTTAGCAAGTTAAATTTAGTGAAAAGTAACTAGAGTACCAAATCTCTCAAACAGAAGACAGAGGATAAATCTACTAATTACTGAGTTCCTCCAAATTTATGTATTTTGTGGCCTGGAATTAGTAGATTAGTCATAGTCTTTGACCTTCAAAGCTAAATACAGGGCCTGCCTCCCAATCTCTAACAAGCAGCAGTCAAAGTTCATTAACATTGGTTTCTTGGGCAACTGGCTGCATCAGTATACTTCTGCCTTTTATGAGACTCTAGACAGAATGATAAATTCTTGCTTCCAGTTTATAGAACGGTAGAATAACATAAGGAGGAACTGATAGCGAATGATAGATTTATCCTTTCAAAGAACCCATGGAAGTATATAAGCATTTATACCTGGTTTGAGTACAGAAAAAGCGGATGAACAAAAGCATTTGGACCATCTGTCTAGCTTGCCAGAATTTCTTTCTAATGTAAGAAATGTTCTACACTGATTAAAAATAACAAACAAAAGAAAAATAAAAATGTAAAATCATAATAATAAYACTAAAGTGTTTGCACTACATCTACTTTTGGCTACTATACTATTGAATAAATAGCAAAATAAAGTTCACCATAGATGTATATGGAGAACCAAGAAGAATAATTTTTTTTCTCGCTTCAGAAAGTGAGAAGATGCCCCARTTCTTTAGTTTGCATTGATTTTAGCTGTCCAGAAATTAAGCGGAGCCGATTAGATAGTTAGGTTCAATCAGCATTTTATTCAGGTGTTTAACCACAGTCCATTAGGCATGAAGCTAGCAGGTAACTGACTAAGAATTAAACCTTACATAAGCAGTTAATTGAYTTTATATCTATTTTATGAATAAATGCCAGAATCTAACTCATAATCTGCAGATGGACACATCTTCTATGTTGCTTTTAAAGAAGGAAGGTTTTTGACTGGGGAAAAGAAGGGACAGAAAATGAGCAAGGAAGGTAAAGAAGCTCCTGAACTCCCGCCTATTTTCTCCAAAAGGAGAAGAGAAAGGCGGGGGGGGGGGGGGGGGGACAGATCCTATTAGCTTATTGTGAATTCTAAATTATCATTTTGAGGGGTAGATTCTGTGTCTTTTTGCCTACCCAAACTTCCTTTGGCTAAACTTAGCAGATCTTGGTATGYAGAGAATGCTGAATTAAGGTACATATCTTTTTATATGCCATTTATACTGGCATTTGTGTTCAGTTTTGTCAATTATCTTCACAAGAAGAATTTTAAAACTTTTTTTTTTTTAAATCATAGCAAATTTTCTAAATCTTTATTTCTACTACAAGAATTAATAAAGTCTCCCGATTCTTTCCAAAATCTTTTCAAAAATGCACATTATGTTATAGAATATACCAGGGGACAAGAGTAATGAAGACACGGCACTTTACTTTTTTGCAGTAATGAGCCTATTATAAACAACAAGGAAAACAATTTCCCGGCAGATAGTAATTAAAATGGTATATGATCTTATGTTACTATTTACTTGTTTAAAATTAACTAACCTCATATCTGTTTTKTCTGCCTACAGAAATTTTGATTTTTTACTCCCACACAAAAGAAGCCTTTGAAAAACGAGCTTTTCTCTAAGTATTCCAACACTATTTGACATCTTTTGAATAGTCTTTTCTATATGCTATATGGCTACAGGCATAACAGAAGGATGCTGTTCCTTTTTACACCACTAACAGGCAATAGATGAACTGTTTTTTCAGTATTCCTCCAAAGCTTAGAGAAAAGAATGAAACAAACAAAAACCAGATCCTTGAGACGTATCTGCATGTAGTAATGAAAAGCTTGGAAACAAGAGTATTCTCTAACCTACAAGTCTGAAAGTGATGGCAAAGCCCTAAGATCTTGTATCAATTTAAAAGCAATTACAAATAGTGCATAACAAATCTTTGAAGTCTGACACACACGCACACACACACAAAAAAAGAGGCTAAAAAGAAAATAATTTTCCATGAGTTTGTCCCTTTGCATGCTCRTTTTACAGACTGACAGACATTCCCCGAGAAATGAATATAAGGAACATGGGTGGTCGCTCAGGCTGTGACATTAATTCATTCTTTCTTCCTCTGTCTGCTTTATTAATATATACTACMCAATTGGCTCTTTTTTCATATCTTTACAAATATAAAGCAGACTTCCTCAATGTGCTTTTCTTTTTCTTTCTGCACTTTCTCAACAGATGTTTTTAATCTCTATTTCAGATGGCAATTTTCTCACAATTAAAACCAGAAAATAACATCCACACACACAAACATTACTTCAAGTTAATATTTTGTTCCRTTCTAAAATAAGAAGGATGAAACTGAGAGAATGCTCTTTCCTCCCTTCTTATTCTGAAATTTTGTTTAGCTAGGTAGCTTGCACACAAAGGAGCTGATCAAATGTGGGTCTTGAAAACAGTTTAAAAAGAAACAAGCAAAATACATATACACACACAASCCAATCTTACTATACTATTTTCTGAGCTGTGACAACCTTCATGTTTATTACTGTTTTGTCAAGAAATATTATTTCTTCAGTTTTCAGAGGATGAATTAGACTGAATAGCTTTCAATATACTAATGCAAAACTCAGTTTGAAGTACATACTTGTAATAAAGTCTATTTAACATGAATCTACACTAATAAAATTATAAAACCACCCACTTACAAATAAATACACTCAAAATCTTTAAATTGCATTGTCTCCCGTGTTTATTTTTCATCTGAAAATTTAGGATGCAGATTTGTTTAGGAGGAACATAAGTGTTTTTCAGGTTTAGAATGCCTTCTCTTGTTCCTTGTTGGCATGACTCTCTTCTCATTTTGCCCAAGAGAGAGACAGTTTGGAAGATTGAAGGTGGAGGGTGTTCATATTTTAGTAATTGTGTAGAATATATTTTCTTTAATCTCCACAACTACATTCATAACTGTGTTGTTCTCTTTATATTATAAAAGGGACCATATTGTATAACTAACATCACTTAAAAAGACAAAGTGGATGTTAATTGCACCAACTACATTTTGGGAGGTGCCAAAAGTACCTAACATTCAAAAATGTTATTCTAAAATTAGTGTACAATGTAATTAGCAAGATTTTAAATATTCTATATGATCATTTGGGTCATTCATAATCAGTCAAAAAGGTTAAAGAAAAAGGTTAACACCAATGAGGAAAGTTTAAACCACTTAAAATTCATTCGTAAATGAACAATGCACTGGGGAAGAGGATCAGATTACTTAAAATAGGCTCAGTTCTCCTCTCCAAGCAAACAGCCCAAGCATACATCCAGAGCCAGAATCTCTTGTAAGCTACATATTCTTTTCTCTACTTCTTTCAATGGGAACTGCAGCAGTGCTATGCAGCTATGAGTTTAACCCTCTTTAAATGGAAGAGGATTCTCTGCACTGATTTTATGTGGTTCCTACCACTGAGGTAAGGAGTTAAAGGCAAGAGAAGTAATCACTGTTTTAAGTATTTTGTCAGGAGAGAGTGGAAGGCTCTTCTAATTTAATAGGTGTAGGTGATCTCACTTTTTCTTAACTTTTCTAAGGCATCAGTATGCTTCAGACTTAGTACTTTTGGAGCACATCGGAACTACCATTAGGTACCACCATTTGCCAACACAGAGGAATCATGCACACAAGCAATTTGTCATCGCTTCTGTTTGCCAAAATTCTAGAACAGATCCTCTGTAAAAAACCCAAGACTTCTATCACATGAGCTATTGTAGCAGAAGCTTATTTGAAGTTAGCATGGGCTGACCTTGCAAATGCAGCCCAGCATTTACACCAGTGCTCATTTCTCTTGGGAGGACCTTCACCTACAATTCACATTTGAATATTAAGGTTAGGGCTATTCCACTTTCTTTTAAAATCTAATTTAACAAATTTTTGGGGGTGTCAAGAAGAGAAAGATTTAAATTCATGTGGATGCATCTTTTATTCTCTATGGAACATATTGCAATGAAAAAGAAGAACTAGGAACAACTCAAAGCATCTGTGTTCTTMAAGCAGAAAGCTTATCCATTCACTGAACAGTAGTGTGTTTCTGATATCTCTAGAGGTTACCACCTAACACATGAGGTTTTCTGCAATTTTTAAGAAGAAAATGGTAATAAGATCCGAGAGAAGAAACTCAGGAGTCTTTAAAGACAGGAGCCTTTGTATACCCGCATTCAATTACATTTGCAACACAACCACATTAGATCTCTTTAACACAATGATACTACTTATAATAAAAGCGGGGTTTTATCACCATTATCTAATTAAAAATCTGGTAACACCTGCAGCTTCTTGATATCAGACAATGGTTAATGAAGCAAAAGCTCAGTGCATGCAATACTGGTACATTGAGGGAGGAAAAAAAAAGGTGGAGGGTTTTTGACCACCTGTAATTTCAAGTTGGGACTAAAAGGAATGAATCATTCCAGAAGCTAATTATTGTAATGTACAGAGTACACTATTCATAACACCAATGCTGAATAACTTGTTACACTCATTTCAGAATTTTGAACTTCAATAAGGTCATAAGCCGGAGGTGAAAGGAACAGCCCTACAGACAGTGCCAAGGAGTTAAAATGCCAAGCCTTGTCTTTATAGGCTGCTTCTATTTTTAAGTCATGATGGAAGTACAGAGCTGGTTAAAACAAAAAGCAAAAAAAACAAAAACGGGCAAGAAGGTTGTCTAATTCTATACTGCAAATTAATACTAAATTAACCAAAAAAAGTTAGGTACAATTTAACAGACTCTACCAGATCAAAAAAGACCATCAAAAATATTTTCAAAATAATACTATCCGAGAAAGTGAGCTTTAAGAAGCTAATCATGTTTTTACCCAGTTAATAGAATGCTTCTTTTATTATGATTACAGTTGGAAGAAAATCAAAGTGTTTTCCAGTTCAGAATGGTTCTCTGAAATCAAATACTCTTTTCCCATGATCAAAATTTACCAGACTTCTTAATCCTATACGACCACAACAAATAAACTTTTCCACTGAGTGCATGCAGAGTTCAGTGGATGAGCAGTAGCAGAGCTTAAAACATCGGTTTAGTTACTCAATCACTAGTTGCCTTCAGCTGTTTTCCATCCAATATAAACACAAACTGAAGTAATCCTGCAATCTAGTTAACTCATTTAACTTCAGTATTAATTATTGAAGCACCCAAGGGCAGCTATTTCCTTTGCAGTTCTAATTTATGACTATGATGATTACTTCTTTATGAAATGCCTTTTTAGCAGTGGGTGATGTTTCTTCTTCCTAATAAAGTACAAGTGTAGTAGAAATGTTTCTGTAAAGCAAGTCTGCAATCTGCACTCATTCAGTATAAACGTTAAACGTTATAATTAAAAACAAACAMACACACACTTATTTGGTGGTTGATTTCAGCTRAATCAGAAACGGGGTACTATGTTACGATATGTGTCCATTACCATTTATAGTTCAGTAGTGTCTCACAGGCTATAACGTCATGGACACATATTGTCCAGGACACATTTATTTTTATATCCATCTGCATTACGTAATCATCATTGCATTGCATAAGACAGACTTGCAGTGTGGTTCAAAGAACATCAGATGTTTTAAAGCCTTAATTCCCTTTCATCTCATTTTTCACACGTTTTCCCCAGCCAGTGAGACCAAAAGACCAGTATACACACCATCAACAAGAACAATAAAAAAAAGCAGAACAAACAGCGATCATTTCTCAGTGACATTAAATAYAGGAATAAATGGCATTCTCATTACCTCTTTAATACATGCCCTGGGATCATGTAAGCAGTTTAGCAAAAGTAATAATATTAATCTCTGTAAACAAGTAGTTGGGTTTTGAAAAGGATCATCTCAAAATGCCACCTCTTTGTAGATTATAATGATTTCCAGTTTAAAGTTGAAATGTGCCTATCTCTAAATATTGCATTCTCATCATCCAATTTATGAACTGAACATTATAGTAGACAGTAGTTTCTTTTAAAGAGTAAGAAAGCATTAATAACAATACAAAGGATCTCTTAATTTTATCTCTGTATTTCTAGCAGATTATCTGGAATTTCTCCTCGCAAAAGCATCAGGAGTTTTAGGACCAAAATCCCTCCGAACCGAAGATAACAGCAGCAGCCAAGAGCATCTACTCACTTCTGCACCTTGCCATGTGCATCCTAGCACCTGCCTAGTAGCAGCCAGCTCACAAACTACCCTCAGGAAGAGGTGCCTGATCTTGGAGAGGGCTCCACAGAAACAGCTCAAGTATAGAACCAAATCAACACAGCTGGAGATATGGGAGGGGGACATCTAATGATCTCTGACAAAATTCTTAACCATTTGAAAATTCCCCAACGAGATRCAACCAGTATCTACTTAAGTTGTAAAAACACACCCCATTTTAAAACCACACAAGAGATGATGAAACAAGTACCAAGTTAAAAAAAGGATACCCTTTTGACAGTCTTTGTGCTAAGTAGTTGGACATTGAGCAAGGTACCTTTGTTCCTCTCAGTGACCCATATCCTAAGGATTTGTTGTTTTCTACGAAGGTAGATCTTGCACACTTTGTAGTAAACCTATATCTTAGGATCAAAGTTACGATTTTTCATTAGAGATTAAAATTTCTAATTAGAGAATAGAGATTTTCATATTCTTAAAAAATACTCTTCTGAAGTGTTATCTTTCTTTTCAGAACTTTTTTTTTTTAGTAGAATCTTGTCAATGAGCACCTCACTTAGCATAGGACAATTTGATACTCTTTTATTGTCCTCCCTCTGGCTCCCCCTCTCCCTTCAAACAACTTGGTTGAATATTTTTTAAAATATTCTATTAAAATATTCTTGTCAAGAACATGTTATTTAAACACATTAAATATATTGAAAGTATTAGAGATAGATCCTTTTATATAAATTTGTTAAAAAGAGTAACTTCTACAGTTAAAATAAGTCAGAAATGAGATAAGTCTGACTCAGTAAAAGGAAACAGTGGGGTCTCATATTTAACTGACACAGGATTAAGTCCTTGTTATACTTCTTTTTATATAGAAACTACTTAAAAGATAGAGATAATCATAGAATAAGCTTTCCTGCAGCTGCAATGTTCCAGTGCAGTTGCTTAAGAGTTTTAGACTCTTTCATACTTTCTCAGACCTCCTATTGATCAGCTTCATTCTGTTGTGGTTCACTGAAAAAACACACAGTACTCATCTTGTGGAATTTTTAATAGATCACATTAATTTTCCAAGCTTATACTGTCTCTAGAAGGAAACCAGGAACTGGAAATCACAAAGGGGAATATGAGTCTTTTGGAAAATAACACAAAAGCTTCATAAAAAGAAACTCTTTCAATGCTGAGCTATACGATGGCATAAAACTGTATTTTTTAACGACTGGCAATGTGTTTTCATTTTTGAGATAGTCTTACTTCCTGCAAAAAGAACTAAAGCAGTATGCTTAAAATAGCTGGAAAACAACTGTTGGATTTTTCATAACAGTAAGTTTTATCTGCTTGCAACATATAATGCAAACCAGTCATTTGATTAATACGTAGTTACAGAAAATATGTCTTCGCAATATACTCCTTCTTGCTAATTACATACCAATAAATCATTGCCCTGAGTATGAGTTTTCGTATACACTATCATAACCATTCAGCACAAGAGTAACTTTACTTACATGCTTAAAGTTTCCCATCTCTGGAGTCACCTGATCAATTGAAACCTTAGCTACAAAGAAAAGCAATCTTTTTTTTTACTTTTGACAATTTCACAGTAATATGAGGTTTAGGTTTCCTTGATGACAGGACAGCTGAAGATAAAACACTTAAAACACATATACAGGTCTATATATGCGTCCTTACCTCATTGAAACATATACAAATATTAGCTAAAGATATAAATCAATGCTGATTAATCTTCAATTAAAAGATTAATTTACTATTTGAAAATGCACTCTTTTAAACATTAACAATACTTAGGCCTTTTGGAAAGCAAGAAACTGCTTCCAATGTGATCTCCTCCTCCCTTAATTTGGAGGCAGATGCTGCCTTTTGCTTCATAATGAAGGTGCCTATCAAAGGAAATCTGCATTTGTTTCACCAGAAACAAAAGCAAGGAAACACTTCATTCAGTGGCCATGAAAAGATTTGTACAAAAGGCTGGAAAAAATCAGAAGAGAGCTACATACAAAATCCTCTCAAAATGTCTTTGCCTAATTTCATCCATGAAGAASGGACACAAACACTGTGAAATTTAAATCTGCCTGTCCTGGAGTGTGGGTGCATGCAGAGAAGAGAGGGGAAAGGGAGGAAAAGAAAAGAAAAAGGGGAGGGAGAGCAAAATCAAGCTCAAAAACGTTTAATATAATCTAATGAGTAGCTCAAAATCATCTGTTTTATGTCTAAAACTTTGTTGGGACTAATCTGACTTCCGATTTTGCATGTCTGTTGAAAACAGAGAAACAAACAAACAAAAAATCCAAATATATGCAAGGGACTTGTCACTATGCTCTCTATTGCATCCTGTGAAGGTTCAAGAGAAAGACTTAGCAGCTGTGGCAGGGCGAGCCTGTGTGAACGGGAGCGCTTTGTCCTTTGTAGCTATTGCTGCGTTGCCCCAGCGCCCACGAACACGGAGGGTGGATGAGAATCGAACAGAAGCAGATCGTGTGGTTGTAAAACGCGAATCTTTATTTATTTATTTATTTTCGCGGCTGAGTAACACCTCTCGTTACAATTACCAGCTCAATGGCACAAAGCTCCCCGGTGTGCCATGCATATTTTCACGGGTTCATTTGTCTCCTCCTGTGGCATCAGTTTTAAAAGGCTCCCGAAGAAACGCCGCTAACAACCATTTCTATTTCGAGCCTTCAAAGCACAGCGCAGTACAAAGCACCGGGGAACCGATCTTTTAGGTTTCAGTCCACAGACTTTTCACACTGGGAATAGATCCCATCTGTTTCCTCTCTGTGCACCAGAAAGCGCCGATCTGGAAAGTGCCTCTGTACTGAGCACACCGGGGCTGGCCTGCTTGCCCCGGCTGACAGCAGCAACAGCCCCATGGCCGTGGGGAGCCTTCCCCAGGGCTTCCTACCCCTCTATTCTCCTKCTCCTTAACGCGTGGAGCGGCTTTCTTGATTATTTTTCCCTTGGCAAAAATCCCTCTTTATCCCTCGGCAGAGGTTTTCCCCTTGGCACCTGCCCACGTTTCAGTCCGGGGAACGTTTCGGTGGCAGCCAAGTCCCCCTCSTGCTCCGGCCCCGGAGCGAGAGACGCTCCCCAGCCCGCTCCCCRCTGGAAGCTGCTCTCCACACGGATGCTCACGGCTCCCCCCCGGCTCCCCGTCCCAGCGAGAGGGCTGGGAGGGCGGGCGGGGGCGTGTTTTGGGAAGGGGGGGTGAAGCAGGACACGGAGAGAGGTTTGGATTCCGAGCCGCTAAAAAGTCTCCAACTCCTCGTTTCGGAGGCCTCCTGCTGCACCAGACCCCTGCCCTCGCATAAGCCCCCCACTCTGTCCTCGACCCCTCGGTATGAGAGGGGGGTYCCTCAGCCCCACACCCTGCCCTCGAACCCCCAGTGTGAAGGGGGTCCTCAGCCCCACACTCTGCCCTCAACCCCKTCGGTATGAGAGGGATCCTCTCAGCCCCATGCTCTGCCCTCGACTTAAAGCACAGGAGCGCCTCTACTCAGCCCCATGTCCTGCCCTCTCTCCCCGCGGCTTCCCCCGGCCCGGCACTCACTACTTGTAGAGCTGCTGCAGGCAGAGGTCCAGGCACTCGCCCTCCACCTCCTCCTCCGTGATGTACTCCGAGAGCGGCCGGGGCAGCGGCGGCAGCGGCGGGGGTGGCGGCGGCGGGGTGGGCGGCTGAGGGTCCGCGGCGTCGCCCTCCTCCGCCTCCCCGGCCGTTCCCGCTTCTCCTTCTGCTCCGGGCTCCTCGTCAGCGGCCCCGGCGGCCACCACCGCCGTGTCGGCTTCGACAGCGGCGGCGGCGGGCGGAGGAGCCGGCGCCGGCTCTGCCCCGAAGGGCCCGCGGAACTCGCCTAAGAAAAGCTCGAGGAAGCGGCGGTAGCTCTTCTCCTCCGCGCCGCCGCCGCTACTGCCCGAGCCGCCCGCGGCCATTGCTTCGCATTCCCGGCTGCCCGCCGGCGGATCAGCACTGCGCCCGCAGAGAGCTCCCTCCCTCCTCCCGCCGGCCAGCCGCCCGCCCAGCCC
>NW_020455755.1:2649138-2674907 GCF_003342845.1 Nothoprocta perdicaria
GGGTCCTTAACGGTCGCTGCAGGCGGGATCCTCAACCGCCACCACTGAGGGGGAGCGCGTGCCCCAACGGTCGTCACTGGGGGGAGGGGGCGGGGTCCTCCTTAACGGTCGCCGCTGGGGGAGAGAACGCGCCCCAACGGTCGCCGCTGCAGGGGGGGGCACCTCAACGGTCACTGCTGGAGGGGGTGCACGCGCCCCAACGGTTCGCCGCCGGGGGGGGCACCTCAAGGATGGCCGCTGAGGGGGACCGCGCGCCCCAACGGTCGCCGCTGGAGGCTGGGGGGGTGGCCTCAACGGCCGGCGCTGAGGGAGGGGGCACCTCAACGGCCGGCGCTGAGGGGCCGCGGCGGGCGGGAGGGCAAGGAAGGAGGCGGCGGGGGGAGGCAGGTGGGGGCAGGCGAGCTGACAGCCGCGCCGGTGTGATGAGTCACGCGAAGGCAGCCAGACGCGTAGGTTCCTCACAGGAACCCGAAGGAAACCTGAGAGCAAATTCCCTATTACCTAATCCCTGCCTCAGGATTTCCCTTGCGCTCATCATTTCCGGCGCCGGTGTCTTCTCGGCGGGCTCCCCTCCCGCCGCCTGCGCCGCGCCGTCGCTATGGCGGAGGGCGGCCCCGGCCTGGCCGCCGCGCACCGGCCCTTCTAGGAGCGCTGGGGAGACCGCGGCGCGGCAGGGAAACGCACACAGTGTTCACCAAAAGAAAGAAAAAAACACCAAGTCCTTGCTGTTGTGTGTGAATCCCAAGGACCTAATGCCTCGGTGGGGCTGTTTTGTGGAGCCTTGTCTAAATTCGCTGAAATCGGAGGGAAAAATAACCCAAACTTCACAGGCTGAGAGGCCCCATCCTCCCAAATCTTCCTTTCTGAATCAGTTCCTCTAGAAGCAGGAGCTTTGAGGTCAAGTCTATTGATTCCMAACACAGCAACAAAATCCTTGATGTTTAGCTGTTCTCAGGAATGACATATGAGCAGCAATCTGACTTTATGAATATATACATTATATCTATGTGTTAGGGTTTCTGGCAAATGGGATTCATAAGTAGCTGAGGGTGTTACGCTGAATGAAACCTGGAAGTTATGGCTAGTCAGTGGGAGAAGARGTGTTGTTGATGTTCCACTACTGCCTAATAAATGTCTTCCCTTTGTGAAAAGCATTTTATTTTATTCATTGCTAATGAAMATCTATTTTCAGAGCTATCAGGTCCATAAATTCCAACAAACAACAGGTATAGGTGTCAGGCATTTAAAATAGCTTGTACACATGGGAGGGAATGATATCCTTAATGTCAGATAGACATCGAAGAATAGCCAAATTACCAAAAATATTCTAATGGATAAAAAACATTTTAATGGATTGTAATTAGAACAGTACCTTGCTGGAATCTGTTGTTACCTGCATTGTAGTAATTACCTCTGCATGTCAGGTGCAGCTGTAAATCTGTCTTCTGTTTGGTAGGTTATTRTTTCAGAGCCAAACTAATTTTAGATTATTTCCAGCAACTGCACTGACTGATCATATTGCAATCTTGTGAATATGTAAAAGCCACAAGAGTWAAAAATGTGATTTTCACAGTTGGTCTTAGTCTTTCACAGCCAAAAGCTATTAAAGTGATACAAAATTGCATAACTTCTCCCGAAAGTATATGTCTCTAAGTACTTTCTTTTTGGTATATCATTTATTCTCTTCCAGGTTAGCATTCATTGATTTAAGAATGCCAGGATGGCTTGAAGGTTAGAAAAGCAATAGTACTTTCTGAGGAAGTAGCTCATAGTTGCAGCTGATGATATCATTGCTGGTTTGGGTTTCACTTTTTTCTTTTTTTTCCTCTTTTTAAAGTTTGTGTTTACTGCATCGTCAGTGAGTCAGAAGCCTCAGGAGAATGCATATCCGTGTAAGCATCCAAAAAGGAGTTTTAAGTTCAGCATCATTCATTTTTCATTGGTAATTCAGAGACACTTGCAGTTTCTGAGGAACTATGCTCTTGATAATCTTAGTGCATTGCGATCTTGATTCAGAAAATATCTGTTACTACAATATCTTTGGGAAGCAGCAGTTAGTTCAAAATGATGCCTGACCAGCTTCATGTTGTATGACAAATATCAGCTAAGGTTATTCGGGGAAAAAAAAAATAAAAGTCTTTACACAGTCTCTTTCTCAAATGTTTTTATTTGTATATTTCTGTATTGTTTTAAACAGCACATCAATATCTATCAGAATCATACCTGCTCTGTTTCATATTCATATATTGAAATGCTAAAGTTACCAGATGTCCTTGATTCATCTTGGCAGTCCCCATGTGCTTTTCATCGGTTGACTAATTGCAAAGGACACTAATTAAAATGAAATAGAAGAGAACTTTGTATGCAAGATACTTTGTCAAGTTTTGGCACTAGTGTCAAGCTACTACCATTTTGCCTCAATATTAAATGAAGAGCTTATGGCTGAAAGCCATGGCGACATTTGTTCCTGGGAGGGAAGGTGAAAAACCATTCTTATTAACCTGCAAGATGGAACATATGGTAACTGTGGGTGGTGTGGCTAAGTTATGGAGCCAGGAACCTGCTACCATTTCCCTATGTGGAGACAGTGGGGTAGGCAATTACCACAGAAGGTAGCCCCACTGATGCTTTGCTGCTGTCCAAAAATGGAAACTCTAAGTGCAATTCATCAYCAAGCAAAGCACTGATCCGTAAGAGGCGTATTTGGTACTATCGCAAACTTTTCTTAGTGTTTAGTAACACTGGAAGCTAAATTTAGGATGCTTTGGTGTTTTCGAGATTGGTGGGTAGCAACAGTATGAATGGCTCTTGGGTTAGGTGTAGGGAAGAAATTCACAATTCATAACGTTCTGAGCCTGAAATCACTGGTTTGCAACACATTGTCAAATAGAGACAAAATAGAGGCTTCCACCTGACTTGAGAAGGAAACAGGTGTTTGTATCCTTTTTGGCTTCATCATGATTTAAAAAAAGATTTTACAATATTGTGTTGGAAAAAATCTGGTTTACTTCAGCCTTAAAAGAAATATGTGTTCTTCTTTCTGAATTTGCTGGTAAGGAGTACGCAGAATTTGAGCAGGCCTTGGGGAGGTGACCTGAATTGTATGGAGTGCAAGATGAAGTGCTTAATTTTTTTAACCTTTGGAAGTAATTGTCATATGCTGACAAGTCACAAAAAAATTAAGGGCATTAACAAGCATCTGGTGATACTTTAATATACCCGTGTTATACTTTCTGACACTACACAAAAGAGTATAATGAGAAAACCTAGTGGTAAACAAATTGTCTTTCTGAAGTGATCTCTTTAAAAAGTAGGGCTTTTGCAGTAAACCAGAAGTAATTTTAGAAGCTGTGTTCTGGAGCTGTGTAGCTCCTTTACCATCATAAGTGCTGTATTAAGATGTTCCTAAACATCAAAGYCCACATCTTTCTCTCTCTTTCTCTCCATCTCTCATGATTTTGAGGCCTAAAACAACCTTTCAACTTTCATATTCAAGGATTATTCTGAAATATTCACATCCACTGCAAAACAAAAGATTTCAGGCCTGAATCCCACTTCCAGCTGTCATGGAAACTTCCAATCTTATTCCAAAGGAAAATTCCACTTGCAGCTTTCCATTCAGATCCATGTTTAGGAAAGCAGCTCTATGAATAGCGATAGTGAGAACAGGATATTGGTCCATGATGGTTTAGTTAGATTTGGAAATCTGCTGCAGAGCAGAGAGGAAAAAAAAAAAAGAAGGAAGAGGGAAGTAATGAGAAGAAATCTTGTGGGAAACTGCACTCACTTCAAAATGGGTGAGAGCGCGTGCGGGATGGTGCAGGACCAGCTGCAGCGCAACGGGCCTCCTTTCCCTTCAGCCAAGGCGAGGACCACAACTGCTATGCCATAAAACCTTTGCCTGACCCCTCAAAGTGTGACTGCAGATCGGTGCCCATGCAGTTGTCTCCCCAAGGCACAGCCGACTGCACCGTGCTTAGTCTGCATGTTGTTCAACTGTGAGATGGTCCCGCAAGCACGCGCGCCCCGGAGTCCAGCAGCCTCTCCTCAAGGCTGGTCCCCTTCAGCAATCAGTCGCTCCGTGTTACCAGAACTTCCTTTCAGGGCTGAGCGGAGATGAGGGGCGCAGACATCCTGGATATCAGCAGACACCAGAGCTCGCTGCCGCTGTGGCTGTGCCAGCCCCTTCCTCTGTACTTTCCATTTTGGTAACTTGTTTCATGCGAGGCTGACAGCTCGCACTGTCATAGTGTGCACATGTAGCACGCTGGAATTCCTAACCATGGAGTTTGCTTTTGTTCACAGGAGACAGTGACAGGCTTGTAGACCATTTAAACCCCTTTTATGCTTTGTTCTGGGCATTTAATTGTGTGTGCATAATCTGYCCTTCAGAGGTAAGGGGTGAAGTTCATCCAAAAGTGAGAGCAAAGTTTAAGCTATATTTGTTAGTGGAGTGCCGCAAAATTAATGTAATGTGAGATACAAATCTGAGCTCATATGCAAACATGTCTAGAGACACAGAAAAATATCTAGGTCTAGTTAGAGCTACATCTTGAAGTCTGCAAAGTTTCCTTTTACTTCCACATACACATGACTACATATTTCATCTTTTAAACATTCTCTTTTCTCCTGGATTGAAACTGAAATGTGTTTTTATATGTATATATCCTGACACTTCCAAATCTTCAATGACAAATAGCATTAAAAAAATAAAAAGAACAGTAGGAGCTCTAATTCCTGAAGAATTACTTCAGCAAAATATACACTTTTCTATGCATCCTTTCAGCATACAATCCAATGTTTTGATTGCTTATATAGCAATTAAGCTTTAGCTTTCAATACGTTATAATTTCTACAGATTTAGTTACAGCTATGTAGAGCTTAGCCTCCCTACTAAATAGATCAGAGATACTGTACAAATATTCCTCGCCTGTAGGAAGCAAGATAGTAGTTTACAGTTTAATAGTGGGAACATTCGTGGGTGAAATTCAATACTGGGAAGAGGGCCAGTTCCCAATGATTTCATTCTTCAGCGCAGAGCATCAATGCAGAAACGAAGCAGCAGCAGCAGCAGGGGAGAGCCAACTTTCCAGCCCCGATCGCCCAAACCCGCTCTGTGGCTGGAGGCCACCGGGCGCCGGGTCGTGTCCCGGGCAGCTGGGGCGCCGACCTCCTGGGCGCAGCCGCGTGGGCTCCGGCTCCGGGAGCAGCCCGGCACACGCAGCTCGGTGGCACYGCGACGCCGGCAGCCCCAGCACCGGCAGGATCATGTCCCCCCGGAGCCGCTTGCTGCTCCGGGGCCACYGCACGGACCTGCCAGCCCCGTCACGCACTGCCGGGCTGGAGCCGCTTCGCCTGGCTGAGAACCACGAGTCGTCTCCCCTCGGTCCAGGCCTCTAGAGGAATATTATTTCCCTTACGTAATGGGTTGTAATATTTGTATTGGTGCAATATAAGTGCTCTATTTATTTAATTTCCCCCCAGGCAGTCTGGCTTGGAACAAAAGAATATCATACCATACTTGATAACTTCATAAAAYGTACTTCATATAGACTCAGAGTAGGTTAAAGTGGTGTAATACGTAAAGTACTGAGCATAGCAAGACAATCTCTTCCACCAAGCTGGAACACAATGATTTATCCTCCAACTTGTGTATCTTCTTGCTTCCAGAAAAAAAAAAGATGGAAGTTAAAAGGCAGGAAATAAGGATTTTGCYGTTGTCATTAATCCATGAAATGCCTTAGAATAAATCTCATTCTTAGTCTCCCCAAAACAATCATAGGAACAATAATCTGAATTCAGCAGAGGCGTGGATATTYTATTTTAAATATTTTTTTCTCAGCAGTGTATTCCACATTCAGGTCAGCAGCTGAGCCGGCTCCCACATTAGTGACCCATTTGTAATTGACTTCAGTACACGACAGTTCAATTGCGTAACTTGAACTCTGGCTCCAACTTTGCACCTTTAGCTAAAACGATTTCCTCCCCGTGTTTTCCTAATTYTGTTCTGGTTGGAAGCTGGCGTCTCAGCATTTCATAATGGAAAAGGCAGAGAACACTACAATCAGGAAGAGATAAATTGCTATTTTCTCGTGCCAGACCAAAGAGTTCCAAGGCAGGACTGCAGGCTGGAGAAGTGTCTCATAACCACAGTGTTTCCCTGTTGCCAAGCCCTGTGGTAGATACTGTATCCTTGTTGCACGGGAAGTTACTTTGTCACCACAACAAGCAAATGTTGTCAGTTCAAATTTGAAGAGTATTAAACTCAGTGTGATAGTTAAAAGTTCTTGCGTTTCAGAGGACGGGGATTTGAGCTAAACAAGCTATTTTGTTCTGCATCCAGTGCTGTGGAATTGGCAGGTCGGAATCTTTTTGTGCAGGGATAAATTCTCTCAAACCACGCGCTACCGCGCATTGATGTGGTGAAACACGAGAGGATCCCTACCCCATGTGAGAAAATACCGGTTTGCCACGATACCAAGATAACCAAGACTCACTGGGGAGGCAATGGTCAAAATCTTTCTTCGTACGCGGTTCTAAGCCTGGAACAGCTTTCTTGTCTCCAGCAGATGAGAATGAAATCTGGCTCGTTTAATCTAATTTTGTCTCYGCCAACAGATCCTTCTCCCTGGTTCTGGTTTGCAGAGCTGATTTTTGTAATAGTTCCAGGATGTGGAACAAAATCTCAGCATAGACAGCTTCTAATATGTCCTTTGGAGGTTTTATGATTATGAACATTTTTTTTTTATTATTTTGATGACTTCTGGAATACTGAAAAATCTATCATTTATTCAAGCAAAATTATTTACCTTGGCATAACAGAATCAGCATCTCAGCTGAAGCTCCTGAACACTACACCGCTACAAATAAAACATGAAATAATTAGCTGAAATTAATAGCATATTAGAGACCTGTGCTTACTCTCCTCGAATATGGAAGATACTAAATCAGAACACAAGAAATTGACAGAAATGGATTTTTCCACAAATATCAGCTATGTTTGATAGCAGCTGTCATTAGCGACCAGCAATGCCTCTCAAAACATTCCACAGCCTTCATGGACGGTTTTCCTTGCAGCGACGTCGGCATTTACGCYGCGCCGGCCCCCCCTCCCCTCGCGCTGCAATCTGTAGGAAGCTGCTATTCCCAACAGGAGCGGTCGCTTGCTGACATCACATGCGGTAGAATCCTTTTGTTTGCCTGTGTCTCCTGCATYGAAATGTTTGTCTGAGTCACAAATCCTTCCGTCTTTCTGCCGTCTTTCTTCCCCTATGTCACGCTTGCTTGAGAGCTCTCCCTGACTCACAGGTTTTAAATTTTAAGCACACAAAGCCCAGGGTGCTGTATGGCAAATGAATACTTTTCCTTTTAGTATTTTATTATGTAAATGATATCTAAATACTATAATGATCCAAATACCACTGCCACTTTTTTTTCTTTTTCTTTTTTTTTTTTTTTTTTTTAAACAGAGAGGTTTTATGACTCAAATTCAGCACTGAATTTTGTTTCAAGGCAAAGTCAGTTTGGTGTTACTGAATTAAAAATTAAAGATATTGACTCCAATAACTTGAATTCTCTATTTAGTCTGCTGGCTAAGTTTCCTCAGCTATAGCATTATCAAGTATTATGCCAGAAAGAGGGGATATGTATGTGTAYGTACAGACAAACCCTTCTCGTGCTTGCAGTAATTACTATTTTGCATTGCTGTACCCTCGTTCATCTATAATAGTCATCTTACACATTTGTTTTCTGTTAATAAAAGAGGACAAATCCTTGCTGTTTTCAGTGGACACTGATGATTGCACTTGGTTTACATTCTGGAGTTGTTAGACACTAGCAATGCACTAAGAAATCTGGGTCTCCTATGTGTTAAAAGCCACAAACTAAGCACATCCTGATTACAGAATGTTCATTCCGAATCATTTGTTGAAAGAAAACATGGAGGCTGAGGAGTCTGCAGCAGTTCAGTGCAAGCTTGAGGGATGGTGAAACACTCTTACCATGATAGGAATATGAAATTGCCAGACTGGATTAAATTTTGTTGTCCCTCATATCTAGTCTTCTATCTCTGCTGTTACTGCTACCAAATAAGTAAGATTTTGGAAACAGTGCCTTGGCTGCCCTTGATCAAGGACTCTGCAGCAGGTAAGGGCTAAAAGTCCCAATGTGGCATTCCATTTAAGTGTGCATTTATCTTAAAGCATTGTATCAGAAGCCCCACTGCTTTCTGCCCTAGCTTGAGGCATTGAGGCTGCATGGAACCTTGTTAAAATTCAACTGCACACAGAAACAGATGAATGATTGAGACCTACGTCACTGACTGTATCTTACTGGCTCCTCCTAGCTCAGCGTTTAAACTGGAATCGCTTTTGGATCCACAATAAAAGGAGCTAGTGTAGTCTTCGTCCCCCCCAAAGCTGAAGACTCTTCATGTAGAAAACAGTTTATGTTTTTATTAGAAAAGTAAAACTGTCATGTAGGAAGGAACTTCCTACCACAGAAACTTGTATAKTGTAATTTTAACATTGTTGTAAAGTTCGGAACAGGAATTTTAGTTAAACAGGCTCCCATGCTGCCCCGATTACATCGTCACTATGCAAGTGATTCCCAGGTAGCATATCTTTCTAATACTCAACTTTTGAGTCACTTATTTTTCCTCTTCTCTCCGTGGACGTTTCCGAGGGTTCATTTCGGTACCATCTAGGTTTTGAGTAACWGTTGGAAGCTGCACGTCTCGGAAACCATGAGGCTGTTAGATAAAAGCAAAATTATGTGATAGTATGTATCCAAGGATATGAAACACAAGTAACTCTAGCACCCACAAGATCAAAATAAGGAATGAGGATAGCATTTATTTTAGTTGAGGGGCCAGAGAATGTTTACAGACTCGGCTAATMTCATGCAAGGAAACTGTCCTATTTACTTCATTTTCTAAATGATATTTTCTTGTCACCAATCAGGCAATCATTTTCATGTCATCAGTATTAACAGTAATCACCTCTATGGCTATGGACCACTGTCGCTTTGTAAATTAACTTAAACTGCCTATTTAGATAAACTAAAAGCCCAGTCCTTTCAGTTTTACTCAAACCAAACTCCCAAAGAGAGGAGATTGTTGAACTCACTGCCTCAGTCTGCACAACTGCAAATTTCTAAAACCTAGGATATTTTCATGTATATTCATGCATTTGTTTAATGAACTGATAACGGCAATGAGATGTTGAGAGAGAAGWGCATGTCTGAACCAGTCTATGCAGACTGTCCCAGCATGGTGCTCAATGGGACACATGGGGGTGAGAACTTYTAACTGCCAAAATCTAAATGCAGAAGTAAAATCTGGATGCTGAGCAGAGAGCTCAGAGTGTTCTACACTGCTTAGTACCACTGGTATTTTCTCTGAGCTTAGCTCACTGTTTAGACAACTGATTTAAAAAAAGATTTAGAAATATGAAAGAACTGGAGAATCAGTTAAAGTGCAGACAGTGGCAGTGGGATGTCACACTGTGAAGCCTGCAACTGTCCTCCCATCTCCAGACAATACTGGGTAGGGAGAGTTATTAACAGCTCATCGAGGGACTCTCAGTAGTGCAGAGACTTGGAGAGGAAAAGGGGTTATCAGCAAAAGAAATTGCTTTGCAGACCCTAAATGCTCAAGCAGATACAGTGAAAGGATGAGGGCATTTCAGAAGAGCTGATTTTTCAGGCTTGTGCAGTGTGAAGAATCAGATAGAATTACTATCAGATATGTGACTCTTCTAAAATGCCCATGCATACCAGAGCAAGATAAAATGAAACCAGGCAAAACGTTTTGCTAAAATCTCTCATCTCTGTATTTGTAACCTCTCTCTAAATGCATCACCTCCTGCAGCCCTCTGCTTTGACAGAACAAGCATCAAGGAGTAGCACAAGGGCAGAACTCATGCAGTCCCTCTGCTATTTTAAGCAGCTCAAGTGTTATTCTAAATAGCATAAAGGGAATCTTAAAGTTTAGTGTTTCACTGCTGCTTGCATCTAATCTGTGCTATTTCCCTGAGGCACAAAGGTGGATCTGTTGCCAAGAATCCACTTAATCCAGCACCCGAGACTCCTAAGAAAAACATTCCAATGGTTATAAAGGTTGGAACACTATGAAGTAGACTGTTCAGTATGGATGTTGCACATTGAAAGGCATATATCTTCTGGACATAGCCTTTCCCTAGTGTCTGAAAACACAAAAAAAATTTGCACATCTGTGAAACCTGTGAATGGTTTTAGATGGAGACAACACAGCTAATGGAACTGAGACTTAAAAAGGTTCTTCAGGCCTGCAAAGCTCAGATACTCAATAGTCATTTTGAGCTGTTCCTTCATATTTTCTATTGACTATAGACTGCCCCAAGATTGACAAGGTTATGGCTTTATTACTTGAAAGGTAGTCTCTTGGTTATTGGTATTCTCTTGGTATTTGCAGAGCCTCTGATGTTCGGAAAATGCTGGCAATTCCTATCCAAGATATAGGTTCTGAATCTCTGTCTTTATATCTCTATAATCTGCTTTTAAGAATCACTCCCCACCAGCCTGTGAAAGAAATTATTTCATCTCTTAGGTGCTCCCTGGCCTCTTGACTTGCTCAGTGGTGACCAACCTGCCAGGATGCTGAAAAGGAAATAACTGAAAAATAACTGGAACTTGGTCACTGAGGTACAAACTTCACCAGCTTACAGACACTCAACGGTGAGTTTTTCAAAAGGCAGCATCTAATTTACATTAACAACAGTTATAAGCCTAAATGTCTTTGACGAACTGGGCTCCCTGAAGAATTTATATTTTTTGAATGTTGGGCTTCCACAGATGTGCTGGACCAYATTTGTAAGTATTGAACATATCACATCCTCCAGTTTAACTATTGAGATGGTAATGAGAAACAATAACAGAAGACCATTACCATCAGACCTGAATTTTATGAAAGAAATAGGAATAATGTTTTACTTACAGAAGCCATCTACCAAAGCAGCCCAACAAGATTAGGGGAAAAATAAAAGAATAATCTTAAATTTTAACTAATCTTTAATTAGAATACATCCATAACTGTATTTCAAGATTGGAAGCACACAGAGGAAGACAGTACTGCTGTTTTGTAGTAAGCACAAAGCTGAATGAAAAGGGGAATTAAATTGCCTGAATATAAGATCAACCTGACAGTTAAGAGGTCTGCACAGTCAATWCATATGACCCAAACAACCTTGGAATGTGGCCCCACTTGCCTAAGTGGCTACAAAACTAAGAATGTGTGCATGTGTGTACAAATACATAAGTATTTTTTTATACACAACACATTTACCTATCCTGGTAAAGACATTGAGAAATGAAAAAAACTAATTTTTGTTCAGTATTTTTGAAAACCTCACTTTACAGACAGCATTAAAACCTGCAGGAAATGCTATGGCAACGTGTTTCCATGAGGACACAGCAAATAGTGATTGCATGTACCTATGAACGTGACATTTGAAGAGGGTTTTTTTTAAAACCTAAATATAGCTTAGACACTACGTATTATCAGGATGTCTAAGTACTTCATAAAGAAATATAACCACAGGATCTACCTGGGATAAGGACTCCAGTCCTAAGCTGGAAGCACATTATACAATAGTGACAGGAGAAAAAAAAAACTGTATATATTGGCTGGTCATCAGGYAGTACGTTGGGCAGCCAGTGTGCTCAGAGCAGAGATGGAGGAAAGTGTGGCTCAAGCACTGGTGAGACGTCTGCAATAGCAGGTCTGATTTTGGTCACTCTTGTTGTGAAAAAGATAACCTCAGAATGGACCAAATGCAGAGAAGAACAACTGTGGAAACAAACAGCCTATCCTTCAAGGGAGAAGAAAGCTTCGTTTGCTGTTCCCAAAATGAAGACATAGCGAGTATCCCCTAATTACACTTCCTCCAAATAGCAGTCCATCGAGGGCTCATAAATGATCAGTATAACAACACAAGAACAGTCTGCCTGTAACTGATCTGGAAATCGACGTGTTTTAACTGTAAAAGGACTGACATGATGGGTCACTTTCTCAGAGAGAAGCATAGGGGRAAAATATTCATAAACCTGGAAACACCCCATCATTACTATTTTCAGTGATGCCTTTCAGTTGCTTTCTAAGAAAGCAAAACTGCATTCTCGTATTTGTCTACGAATCTCTGAGTTCTTCAAAGCTAACTTTGATCCCACCTCATATTTCCATTTTGAGAGAGATACTCACTGTAACATGATAGGGTATGGTTGACTCCTTCTGACTTGGTGATTTGTACAGTGTTGCCAGCCTGGTTAAACAAAAACAAAGAATTTGGATTAGTAAATGCAGATAACAGAGAAATTCCATATAAACAATTTCAGATTAACCAGACCAGTCATGGGGTGGGTGATTTGCACAGGGCATTCAACACATGGATGTCAAAACCCCATCCCTATCTGATTAGTCAGCTTAAATACAATAAACATCTGTTAATAAAGAGCAAGTGATTGATCAGCCTTGTTTTATCACTGTATTTTATCACTTCAAAACAATATCTATTCTGAATTAATTCCAAATGCCACTTTAAAATCCAAACAGAAAAGCCTTTGCGCACAATTGTTTTCTACTCTATTAAACAATTATTGTGACTTGACCTTTCAAGGCTGGAAGATAAGCCTGAAGCAATCAAAAAACTTCCAGGGAGTTTCTTCTAGAGATTTCACAAAACACATGGATGGAGAATGTGAGATGGGTGCTTGCCTAGTACAGATAAGAGACATCAAAATAGCTGAATATCAAGGGWTTTTTTTTAACCAGCCCTAGCACTGCTGGTCTGCTCCATGGCTATCCTCCCATTTCTGTACCAAGACACCTTGCCA
Source organism: Nothoprocta perdicaria (assembly GCF_003342845.1). NCBI lineage: Eukaryota > Metazoa > Chordata > Aves > Tinamiformes > Tinamidae > Nothoprocta > Nothoprocta perdicaria. The sequence goes on from NW_020455755.1 coordinate 2,662,006, forward strand.
AGGATCCTGTTAATTATTTTTGTGGGCTTTTCCTCCCTGAGGTGCCATTCTATTAGAAAGCACGTAATTACAGCCTGAGGAACACTGCCACTTCGTATTAGCTATGCAGGGAATTCCTCAGAACATTTCAGAGGTGGGTTATACCTTACAAAACCACCTAAATGTGAAGCTGCAAATGCCCTGCTTTTACAAGCCCTCAGCTGGAGCTCTGCTGCACGTCTCAACTCAACAGGATCTTTCCTCACAGCAATGAGACCCACTGTAATAAAGCTTCACAGTTTCCCTCTAGTACTAGAAAGGCAAGACAGGGATTGACAAGCATTATATTTAGTCCAAGCACATCAGGAAAGGAAAATGACCTCTTAAATGGTTCAAGTTGCACCTCAGTAACAGCCTATAGAAACAAGGATAGCAAATCATTGGGAATCATCAAGTATTGATAGTTCCTTTACAGATGCCACTGATTGTCTGTTTCTGCTTTTTACAGATATTCAGAATTGCAGTGCTTCTGCAGGCCCCATTCCGTATTAGCTGTATATTTAGAAAACTAATTAAGAAAAGCTTTTCTACCTTTCACCTTTCATTTTAGAACCTACCTACAACATTCCTGGCCATGGTGTGGAAAGAAAAAAGCTCTTTACTTTCTATATATAACATTAACTTGTGTTTGCTCTGCAATTGTCATGTTGATGCAATTTCTTTTATAAAGGCTGTTAATCAGTGTCATTRATTTAACTCCAGACTAAACAGCCTGCAGTAATCACTCTGCATTGCTTTCAAATTTAGAATTTAAAAAACCAAAACCCCACAGGAAAATATTGCTACATTTCTTGTACAAGTTTAAAGAACAAAACTATGCACAACAACATTCCAATAGCATTTTTGTTCTTTGTTTGCAAAAGATTAGAGAATAGAATCAAGGCTTCTTAAGTCTCAAATTACAGCTGCATTGTGATATTATATGCAAGACAAATTCAACTAAGCAGGCAATGAGCTGGCAACACAGCGAAGAGGGGCAAAAACAATGAAGCAAAAGACCCCATTGCAACAAGAGAACTTCATACTGGTTTTAGGCAGGTCATCCTCATTTCCTTGGGGTTCTAAAATCATCTTTCATAGACACACTCTGCACTGTGAATAAAGGCAGCTCTCTTCCTACATCTCTGCAGYTAACAGTTATTTAGCAATTGCATGGCTGTCCAGTTTTCAAAAGAATCATCCTAACATATTCCAAAGCAGAACAGCCCTAGAGCTGCRAGTGCAGCTCAGAAGTCAGCAAGACTGGGTTCTGCACTCTGGGAATCCCTGCCTAGGTGGACGGCCTTCCTGGACATCAAAGGGCTTGTATTGCCTAGGGCCTAAACGTCAGATTTAAGCAAAGAAATTCTTCCTGCTTGCAAAATGTAGACTATGAGACTGATATTAGGTGAAGCTTGGAGGTCTGTGACTGAGGACAACAATATATGCCCACAGATGCRTTATAAAAAGAGTTGTTTAAATCTAATCACCAACCCCCAAATTATTGTGTCTGAGCAGCTACCATCAGGGTATTTAWGATGCATAGCACATCAGAAACAACAGGCAGCATGGACAGCACTGCAGCAATCTGACCACAGTGAAAAGCAGCTCAACAGTTCAGCCCATGCTACTTCTGGGCTGAACTASATTATTTTTCTCGAACCTCAGTAGCTCAGGATATGAGAGACCACAAAGTCAAATCAAATTCAAACCCCTGCACGGCCAAGGAAACTTGAACTTGAAATCCAAGTTCAGCTTGTAAGAGTGTMAAGCTTGGCGTATTATTACATACCTTTCTGGCCTACATTTACACTTACCTTTGATTGTTATCCCAATGAAAGATTAAACGGACCGTAGCAGCATGTCCCCAGCTTTCTCCTGGGTGACAAAATGACAGACATTTTACTTATCTCCTGTAAAAGCAGCAGAATAAATTGAACTGAAATTAGATCAGTCTTCCCCAACCCCCCATGATTAAAATATATATGGCTTTCTTGCAATGACAAATCACACCTTTTAGACGTGCRAAGATTTTACAATTAGTTTATTAAACATACTGAGATGAGGAATAACCTCTGTACTCACCTGCAGTATGTTTTATAAAAAGCTTGATGCAATACTTCTGTATTTGTAAAAAGATTTTTATATATAAACACACACACTTGATAAGACAGGTACTAGACAAATCTTGACGACAGACACAACATGAAGAAACCATTTTTCTAATTACTGAAAAGTCTAGCGAATATGTCTAAATCCTAGCTCAAAATTGTCATTTTCTGTCTCTCATGCATAATTATGAGCAAACATCACTCCCTCTGGGATACAAGCTTTGGGAGAAAGTCAGTGATTATTAAAGTATTAAAGGCCCCTAAAGCAGCCTCCCTTTTCTGACAGTAAATGGATAAAGAACAGAGCCAAAAGAGTGGAAGAAAAAAAAATCTGGGCAGTTATCCTGTTTCAGGGGAAATCGTCCTACCGTTTCAGATTTCATCTGACCACAAAATCATTCAATTCATAGACAGCTCTATTGGGCATTTTCCTCTCTATCCCAGGAGACATTCAGTAGTCAGAAAATGGACTGAATTTTGAAACAGTCATTTGGTTAAGACTGCAAACTTCTCCTATTCATCTGTACACAACCAGTTAACTTCTGTATCAGTTATTTACTGGTCTCTAGCACACCACCAGTCCTGTCTGCTCTGGTTTTCATTACAGCATGGAGGAGAAAACTGTTCAACTGTTACAAAGCTTAGACCCTCTAGGCATCTTTCCAGACCCTGGTCCATTATACCTTCGCTGAGATTTAATGTTTTGGCTACTGCATATAGTTCTGAGTCAGAGATTAAAACCACAGCATTTACAAATGGACCCAAGTTCCACTCCAGACTCCTTCCAACTGCACTGAATGCAAGGGGGAAAAAAAATACTGCAAAATGAGATATTTCTGAGTTAAACTGGCTGCAGATTAATATGTGACCTCCTTTCTAAATATATCAAGCAGAAATGTCTAGGAACACCCAGCTTAGCTATCACTAGTGGGAAAGAAAGCTGCCCCCTTCATAAAGCTCTTGACTTAATACCTTGCAGCATCTGTGCGCTTTTTCATAATTAAGGAATTCCCTTCTGCCTGGAAGTTGAGTAAGAGTTTAGGGATTAATGCTTTTGTAAAGTCTTAGTGGAAGCTGTTTCTAGGTCTTACCAATAACCTAGAAGAGGGAAATTTATAAGGAAGGCAACTGATCTGATTTTATTTGGCATTTTGCCACTTACCTAGCCCTCAATAGTCCCTTTGGCTACAACCAACCTTATAGGAGCAGGAACTGCTTCAGTTTTATGATGAGACTCCCTTCAGAGTGGGTCATAAAACCACCCAGGAATACACTAGTACAACACTCACATCAAGTCAATGGAATAAATTCACACCAGAGTGATACAAAGCCACTTACATTTTGAAATTCTCCATTTGAGATATTGCTGTTTAAAATTAAATTTGGATGCACAGAGTATCTCTTTGCTTGAATATTTTACGAATTGTTATAAACGTTCATTTTTGAAAGCAGATATGCTATTCAGCTAAACAAAACTAAAAGGCTGCATGCACATTCTGATGAGTCACAATCAGTTTATGGTTTCCTCAAGAGGGGGTTATRTCAAATTAAATGTGCTTAAGAATGAAATTGTGTGCAAGACAATATGTGATAATTTAGGATTATAACCTATACGGACTCCTTTAGCATTCTTTACAGATTTCAAACACTGCAGGTTATTAAAAAGTCAAGACAGAATCTATTAGCTTTAATTCAGTTTGTAGGCAGTTATTTTTGGCAGCCTTTCTAATATGTCAGAAATATATGAAAATGACAAAAAATGGTCAGATGCTGAAAGCTAGGTCTTTATCTGCATGCACAGCTCAATTTCACGTTCTCCAAGGAGATGATCTGTATTTGTTCATTTTATCTTACATCTGCACCGAATGGTTAAATACCTGTACAGACACTGAGAACATCTTTGCCTTTGTACCGTCTCCTTCTCCCTCCCTTCCAGACCAGGGGAATTATTACCTAGTCCACTGAATCTGACGCTATAGGCAGAGAATTTTTGCCTTTTAAGTATATCATGAAATATAAAGTTACAACCTGAAACAAGAAAAGGCTCAGCATTTAAATCTTAAATTTGGCCAAATGGCCATTTCAGGTAACTGTGCTAGTTTCCCTGTGGGCAGAGCAAAAGAGTCTATATGGGGCACTCTGCTCATTACAGAGCAAGCTGGAGCAGCCTGTAAGAAACACTTAAACTCATCATGGGCAGACTGAAATTCAGGAGCCCACAGATTTTTTCTCCCTACACTRTAACAACTGTAGAAATCAAAGGGAAAAAAGGTCTAGACATGCACCAAATATGAAATATCTTTGCAAAGAGTCAATGGAAATAGTTTAAATTGTTTATTTTACCATTACATTTGATTATGTTTAAGAGAGCTGTTAACATTTCCCAAGGAATTTAGGAAACTGCTATATCACAGAAATTTCATCAGACAGATTTTTCTTGTTGTTATTCACAATGCCAAAATGAAGAAGGATATCATATATTCATATATTTATATATATATATATATATATATAAAAAAAAGTATATATATTCAAAAGATTTTCAGTTTTCAACTCACATGTTAAGCACCTACCTAAAGCAGGTACCAGTGTGGACTGGCTTTGTCCAATCCTTGTGGTCATTTGATTTGTCAGAACTACCTAAAAGAGGAAACAGAAACAAGCAAACAAAACCCTCCAGGAAGCAATCATAACGGGGRAAGAGAAAGCAACAGGATTTTTATTCCTAAAAGGTTTTATCAATAAAGTGCTCACTTGGATCAAACTCTTGCCAACAGAAAGAAAGATCTGTACTAACAGCAAGAAACAATAAAGGTTCCTCATCTTTTCTCAAGAGATGAAATAAAATAGGAGATCCCTCCAAAATGCATTTTCAGTTTGCAAGGAAAGTGGATTTCTTTCATTCAAGACTTACAAAATGAAATCTCTCCCTATGCAGCAGATAGGAAAATATTAGTTGTGTTAGGTTGCTGTATATATGCTGAAGTCTCTTTGGATCTGTATTTAGATGCACACATTCATAACAGCCCTCTCCTTATGGATAGGATTCACTCACTGTGGCATAAACAAACTTGGTGGTGCTGCATAAGGCATGCACAAGAGTAATGATTAACAAAATTTCTGCACCTTGTAGTCTAAAAATGTGCAAGCGGGTACAATACAAAGCAGAATGAGAATGAACAGACAGAGTGGAGGAGTGTTTTTGCAGCACAAATCATTTGTAGGAGGTTCACAGACAGTCTAGGTTAGATCCTTGGTAGAAGTGGGGGTGGGTGAGACAGAAAAGAGCCAGGAATATTAATCTCAAGGTTCATTAAAAATGAAAAAAAATTACCTATACTAAACCGTAGGGTATTTTTTCAGTGTTTGACATGTCTGTATGATTCTTGCTCGAACAGTTAGAAAAGTATATTTGAATAACCAATTTTACTGAGCATATGGGGCACATACCAAAACATTTACATAGCTGAAAGCTGCAAAACATACACTGTATATTTTTGAGAATGAATGCATCATAGTTCAATGGTAACAGCTCCTCAATGGCCCCTCATCTCATTGCCAATGAGAACTTGAGTGGGCATCCCAGCACAAACCAAGGAGCTCAGCTTTAGAACTAAAGAAACTCCCTTCCTTCCATATTAGAGCATTCAGATAGGCCTGGATTTGCTGCCAGTCAATCTCTGGTATGCAAGCTTAATTTAGACTGTCTGCAAGCTACAGGAAACTAACTCAAGCTAACAAGAGGGCTACTCTAAGCTAGGGCATTCCTGAAGCTCTGTGCTTGACCATTTCTTTAGCAAGCATTAAATTCAACAAAGTTTTATAGTGAAGTGCTCACTTAACACAAACAAGTTAAATGTTTCACTTGACAGAAACAAAATAAGACTACGTTGACATCTTCGCCTTTTCAAGGTCATTGGGCACCTAATGTAGGAGTGAGGGCAATCAACAAACTAGGCATTGGGCAAATCAAATAGTCATACAATGCTTGTCTCCGCTGGTGCCCACAGCAGAGGAAGAACCCTCCTAATTCATACTAAGGGCAGAGGGGACACTGATTTTGGCAGCAGGTACAATCATATAACCTGGCAGAACAGAGCTGCACTCTTACCCTTCTGACAACTAGCAGAGGGAGTATGAGAGGAGGACACTTTCAGTAGTATAAACAAAAGCCAACCGCATGAGAGTCGTGAGTGACAAGAAAGCAAGCCACCTGGCAACAGTTAGAGAGCCCAGCACCATTTTGAGACCTCGAAAGCCACAATTCCTGAGCAATGCTTCTCTATGCTGTTAACAGGCTCACCAAATAACTTCTGTAAGAGACGTGGCCTCCGAGTGCCATCTGCTGGCTGCACATTTGCAGGCTTCCATATTGGTGTAGGTGACATAGAAATAATCCCCAGGCAGGAAGCTGGGGGTTTCCATGGATGCCAGAACAGCAAGCCAAACCATCAGACAAAAGTGGTTTTCCTCCCTAGGAACAGTTCTTCCACTAACACAGGAGTTTATTTTTAAATTAAGGATATAAATTTATGCTGTTACTGCTAAGTATTCTGACATATTTTAATATGTGCTTTGTAGGCAGGTAAAAGTCAGCAAAAGAGCACTGTTACCCCAATCAAATCACAAAAGCAGATGATGTGGAATAGCATGGAAAAATGATGTTATCATTTAGATGAAATGCACAGGATGCTAGTGTGAATTTTACTTATTTGGAAAGTGCAGGACCTTTCTACCTGCACCATTTTCCCCATGCAATCTATCTGTATTTATTGATGAAATAGGCAAATAAGAATGTAAAGAACCTTCATGATGTTTTATTGTGTCTACAATCACACACCCCATTTGCTTAATCCTCTATAAGACAGTGATTCAGGAGTAACATCATTCACAATTTAAACCTGTCCCAGACTTACTGCTGTTTTATGATCATTTGCCATGATGATCAGCTGCTGTGCAAGWCCATTTAAAAGTCTCGTGCGAAGTGAGAGGTCCTCAAAGTCATGGCGAAAGGGAAATGCAATTCCATCGATAACCACCAGTCGGACCTAGATACAGAAGAAAATAAGAGTATATCAGGATCCTACAAATTGCTAATAAAATTAGTTAAATCTTCTGAAAAAAYACGGGAATCTGTTTCATATAAGGTGATGTCAATATTTTGTTTTATACTCAGATGTGCTTGACAGTGTAACATCTCTTGCCTATCCCTGTGCATCAGAGACATTGCATACAAGAGTGAAGGGTGAACAGCCTTAAGCTCCAAAGTACAGTAGCATACACTATTTTAAAATCATTGTATTTGCTAAGTGCAGTACTGCATTACACACAGATACCATCTCAAAGCAGTGTTAAATTAGCTTAAACAAAATGCTGCACTAAGCCCTTCTGTTAGTTAACTCAGAGCTGCCTTTCTGAACATTTCTGGTCTCAGAGCTCTCTCACTAACAGCAAGCTGACTTAYCTCTGCAGCACCTGATCCAGAAAACCAAAGGATAAAGCTGGGCAAATAACCCTTGTCAAATAGAAGCTGAAGAAAAAAACCATTAAATAAAAGAACTGCACTTCAACCAGCTCTCCATGAGCACTGTTTTATTTCACTCTCTCCCCCCAAAAATAAAACTAAAACCAGAAGATATATTGTCTGCAGTCACTGTTAAAGTAACCCAGATACTGAGGGGCCTATCTTAATAACATGGATTTTAACAGCTGCTGGAAGATATTCTAGACATTATGAAATAGAGCTGAATATCTATCTATCTTGAAGGTGTTTGCTGCTTTTGCAGTAAACATTAGATAAAGCTAGAATACAATATTGCTGTAGGCTCATCATTTTCCAGGCACAATATAAACATGCATTCAGGATTTTGATTTATTCTAACTTCATTTGCTGCAGCTGTTCCGATGACTCAAATTTGCCTGAAATACAGAAGGGAAACCAACAGTCTTATATGGTGCCTGCTCTCATTTGTCACTTAAGTCCTGGGTATCTGCAAGKTTTTGCATTAATGCACAAGATAACAAATTGGAAACTACAGGAGAAAATGCTTCTCTTTCTATATTATTGATTTAACTTATTGGAAAATAGCTTTGGGGTTGGAACATACAACTCTGCAGCAAACATCACTCTGAAATGGGCCCAARGCTCCAATTGGGGAAAAAAGAAAAAAGTAACTTGGAAAAATAAAAAGGTTAGTTAGAATTAAGATATTCTTCTGCTCTCTCTCACATCTCTTCATGTAAATTCCTTTCAATGATTCTGTACATTTTTCTTGTGCATATATATATATATATATTTTTTTTGGTTATGAAAATAACCAGTTTAAGAGCATAAATCCAGGTTAATTTTATAGTCCCAGCCTCAACTTTTAAGTCTGGTCAGAGGGATTAGAAGAATTTTAGTGAAACCTGGACAGCAAGGATGAGTCTGTCAAGTCAATTATTGTCTTCCCAAGGAATCACCAGAAGGTCTTATAACTCTCCTGCAACCTTCAGTATTTCAGGCTGCCAGCCAGCTGATAATCGGCACAGATGGTACCAGAGAACTGCAGCCCAAAGTAACTGTGCTAATGAAGCCATGTACTTTCCAGAAGAGCAAACACAACAGGGCACCATTAGTGCCTGGCAGAGGAAGGCAAATACTCTCAGACCACACGAAGCAAAAGCAAGACTACTTGCATCTGTCCTTTCAAGTTCGTATGTGCATCCAAAAATGGAAATGATATCCAAAAGAATCTAAACGAAGAAAATTGATTTCAGCTCTCTTAAGAGAGGCACAAGTCATCTTCCATGAATCCTGTTTAGGAAGAGATCTGCCTTGCAGAATCTATAAATCTGGGAAGGAGGCAGAGAAAAATCTGCTTTACAGTAGCATTTCATCAAGACAACAGGCAACTTTTTGGCTGTAGTCCACTCAAGAGTTAAGCTGCAGGCTGTGGTTGCTTGTAGCAACAGATGTACTGGAAAGAATGAAAACAGTCAATTTCTGGATGCCAGCAGGATGCTTTTGGTCCTCAGTGATCTCCTAGAAGAAAGGACTGACTAGGTCATTCTGACCCCTTCTGTATCAGGCTCATCAGATACATGCATGACTCAGGTCTCTTCTGTAAAGCAGTTTTGTGATAACTCCTAAGGCAGTGCTCACAGAAATGTGCACTCTTGCTGTATCACAAGTGCAACTCAAAGCCTTCCTGTGAAGATGAACGATACAGCGAGACAAGTTCGCAACAACCCCTACCTTTGAGTGCTCTGAAAGGAAGTCTGGAAGGAGGTAGACCTGCGCTAGCAGCTCTATATAGTCACGGCAACGGAAGTAATATATGTGAGAGAGGATACTTTCAACAGAAAAAGTCTCCAAAGCTTTTAGATGATCTGTGAATAAATAGAGAAATGAACAAACAAGTCAGAGGTTTATACTAACCTCTGGAATGGATGCAATGCTAATGCTAGCAAGTAGCATTGCTACTTCCATTAAACTATTTTTTCCTACACATAGCAACAATAGCCAAATACCCAGAAACACAAATTTTGCTAAAGGAACTGAAAGAGTCAATGTTAAGGGTGTGGAAAAGATACTTTCCATCTGGCTTGAAAGTCAGGAAGTTGGTGACTAACCTATCTCAACACTTTTAGTCAGATTCACTGGAGCTTCCAAATGAGTGCTCCAAAAAGGAGAAATTAATTTTTCAAAAAGATTTTCAGTAAGTCACTTTCAAGCCTAAACTCCACTAGATAAAAACATCCAGTATTAGTCAATGAACAGGTAGTAGCACATATATCGTGGCATCCTTGTAGCTCTGTTCAATCTAAATTCTTTACCCAAAATGTTCTGAGAGCAACACATAAGTTATGTCAGCATTGCTAACATGCTGACGACTTACAGAATAAAATTTCTCAATTAAAAGCAACCTTTCTGTATTAACCTTAGAAAGGGCTAGACTGCAGCTACAGTTTTTCACACAGGGCTTCCACACTAACACTGACCTAAACAGATCTGCCTTTCTTGTTCCCTTTCCTTTCTTGTTCACTTTCCTGAGCTGCTTTTGCTGTTCCTGTGCTGCAGCACATTAATCCTCTGTCATATTGAACCAGTTCTGCACTAGGACTTTCAGGTGGGAAATGATGGCAACAAGAACTCCTTGAGCCAGCACTGCCGCTCATGAGATGTTCTTTCTGCCTAGTAGGCAGAAAGAAAACGTGACTTGGCAACACACCTTCTTCCTGGTGGGCTTCAGCAATAAGCTGGCAATGTTGCACGCAGGCAGTTGCAATATCTGCAACTCTGTCCACCATAAAGCTTCCTTCAGTGTCAATGAACACTGCTTCTCCAGCAAGGCCCCCAAAGCATTCGGGGATCTGTACATCTACAGCCAGCTGCATACTGTGATGGGAAACGGAAAGATAAAATKATAAATACATTACAAAGCTCAGTAGTAGTCCTCAGTGGTACTAAGCAATATAACTGTTAACAAGATGCTATTTGTAGTGGTATATGAGATTGCAACAACAATGAAAAGAACAAGATCAGACAAGAAAAGTGAACCACAGCTAAAAATACATGTACAAATATACATAGACACAGAAAAATAGGATACCAAAGCTGTGTTTTCCCAACACCAGGTGCTCCACAGATCTCGGTGATCTTTGTTAGCTGCACCCCACCGCCCAGGACGCTGTCGAGGGCGGAGCAGAAGGTGATGATGAAGCCCTGGGCTTGCTCCTGCTCCAGCAGCTCCAGGGCTGTGCACCTCCGGGTGCCCCCAGTAGCCCGGGGCRCCTCGCCGGGACATTCCTGCCGCACAACCTGCAGCACTTCCAGGGCCTCTTCCTTGGAGATACCRACCTCTAGAAAGACAACCACAAAAAATATTATGCATGCATATATATATATGTAYACACATACACGGAGAGGGAGTATATATGCGAGCAATTCCTCTACTTTGCACTTAAACACATTATTTTGAGCATCACTTGAAGCCAGTAAAAGATGTCACCCTGCAGACGGGTGGCACCTAGTGCTCGGAACCCGCATAGCGGCTCGGGACGTTATTTTCCTTCCGATTTGAAGCGCGGACCCAACAACAGATGCGGGACCTGCAAGTGTCGCAGCTCTGCGCACGGAGCCGCCATCTCGCCCTGCTCCAAGGGATAAAAYCTCACAGCGAAGCCTCACAGCTATGCAAAAAAAAATGCTTTTTAGGCCCAACTCGGGTGCCCGCCGCGTTCCCGGGCTCAGGACGGGGCCGGGGCGAGTCCCGACGCCGGGAGAGGCGGCACCGGCACCGCTACCTGCGCTCAGCCCGCAGGGACCCGTGTCCAGCAGCTCCTGCGCCGTCTGGAAGCCGGCGGCCGCCAGGCGCGCCCGCAGCGCGGGGGCCAGGGGCAGGGTGCCCACATCCCGCTGCATGGCGGCCTCAGCGCCGCGGCCCCGCCCCCCGCCGCCACCACCCGCCCCAGCGGCGCCGCCCGCCCGATTGCCGCCATTTCAGGCGGCTCCTTCCCGCCTCCTCCCCGGCCGTTGCGCAGCCACGCGCATGCGCGAGGCGCGCGCAGCTGGGGGGCATTGCGCAGGCGCGGAGGTGCGAGGCGCCTCGGCACGTGACGGCGCGGGGCGGCCGTTAGGGCGTGGGCGGTGGCGCGGGGCGGCCGTTAGGGCGTGGGCGGTGGCGCGGGGCGGAGGTAACGGTTTAACGTGCCCAGGTAGCGGGGGAATTAATCGCTTCAGGGTGGATACACCCATAGAGATGGGGTTTTTAAGCACCCTTAATCTTGGTGCTGCCTTTGGTCTCCTTTTGACCAGTCATATTCCAGCAGGGCYGTGTATAGGCCCTTTCTCATAAGGCCTTTCCTCACTGGTACTCTTGGGGCCATGTATCCTTGTGGGGTAGGCCTCAGTCTTCTAACTGGGCCCTTCCTCTTTATTTTGAAACCTCCCATGCAGCTCAGTGGGCACAATACCCTCTGAGGAGGAAGCAGATGTTATTGAAGGATGGAGTTGTGCTCCCCTTTCATATTCCTTAAACCTCACTCACTAGGGACCTGATAAGCTGCTGATGGCTTGAAGTATCTTTCAGTTTTCCAGGAATTTTCCAGAATTTCAGATGGCTGAAATTCTTTGAGCCATGGTATTTGGTATGGTTCTAAGATTTCACATTTCCTCATTCTCTGCAGGAAAGAAGATGGCTCATGCAGTTGCTGTTCCCATTCCCTGCCCAGTCCAGCTCGGGAGTATAAAAGATGACTCTTTAGAAGCCCAACTACATGAGTATGTCAGGCAAGGAAACTACGTGAAAGTGAAGAAAATTCTGAAAAAGGGTAAGAGTTAACTAGACAGAAGCAGAAAATAATTAATCTTTGATGCAATTATCTCTTGCCGATACTGTTTGTAATTGAAAAGAAAAGAGAAAAGAAGCTCCCTTTTCAGATAGTTTTAAATACAGGTTGCAGAGTGTGTTATTAGAGCTAACATTCGCAACCTGGGGCGTTTTCCTGCCGGGTTTGAGCGGCGGCGGGCGTGATTGGTGGAGAGCTCCAGTTCTTGCAAATGAGGGGGCGTGCCCTCATCTAGCGCCCCACGCCGCGGTTCGTGGGCAGCAGGAGGGGCCGGGGGTCGCGCGCGGCGGGGGCGGCGCGGGGCGCGGGCGTCAGGGGCGGCGGGAGCGCGCGGGCCACGCCCACGGCGGTGTCCGTGAGCTGGGCGCGGGTGCGCGCGCGTGCGGGCGGCGGCGCGCCCGCTTTGGGGCAGGACTATACTTTCAGGGATCATTTCTGTAG